>NC_140468.1:27990101-28170426 GCF_051167445.1 Perissodus microlepis | reverse complement strand
GTTTAAGTTGTGAGTATGTAAAGTCATTTTGAATTAGTTTGTATTTATTTTGCTTTTGAGAGAATGCTTTTTGTAACTTTATTTTTATTTTTGTTTATGAACTCTGTTATTTTATGGGAAGAATGCATTTGTATTGTGTATATGTTGCAGAAATAAATGAGCTCCGGCCTGAGCAAGACGCTAACTTCGGTGTCCTCTCTATTAATCCACAGTTTGCTCATATTTGGCTACGCAGTGCTCTCTAGCCTGTGTGCCGCTTGCTGCCGGTCCAGATTCCCCTAGGTCTGGTGCCGGTAACACAGAGAACGAGAGTGCAGCAGTTTGGTGAAAGAAAGGAAGAGGTGAGCATCCAAAAGACGAGCAAGAGGACAGTTTCAAAGCAGACATTATGGCACAATAAAAGCTGTAAGAGAAGAGATTCATTCATATCTTTACTATTTTTCTTTAGCTTTTACTCCCGCTGCTTACAATAAATCCGAGATAAAGAACAAACAAGAACAACTCACATGGCATTGATTGTTTAGTTCAGTGTCACTCTGTGATTGTTTGACATTTCATATAAATGTGACTCTAAAATATAGTCAATAATATTAAAAAGCTGCTGTTACTGAGTGAAACTTGAAGGATTATGATAAACTTCAGTTCTTACTGAATCTGTAACATTGCTTTTTTAAAAATTGTTAAATGACTTTGTGTCACTGTGCACAGTGAAAAGCTCACCTGATGTAGTGGTGAGGCCATGTTCACCACTAGATGGAGACAACCTGGCACAGGTATTTTCTATACACTAAATTTCACACTGAAAAGCCTTGGTGGGAATTTTTGTTTCATAGAAAGTAAAGGAAAACATGTCTTGAGGTCTTTTTCCAGTGTTTTCAAAATTGTGTTTTTTCACATACACATCAAAACTTCACACAGACAAACACACACACAAAACAACAAAATATGTCAAATTACATGCACGTCTCATTCATTTTCTGAGAATTTCACCACTTTTAGTTTTCATGGAAAATAACTTTGTCAGGTCAGTAAATAGCTGCCACATAAGTACAAATCTAAATCATACATGTGTATTATAGAAAAAAGCACAAACCGTTGTGCTGTTAGTTCATAATAAATGGGTAGGGGTGCATAGTCAGTAAAAGTCACCAAGGCTCTGCAGTAGGGCTGCCACAAACGATTATTTTGATAGTCGACTAGTCACCGATTATTTTTGCGATTAGTCGACTAATCAGATCATCATCCATTGGACGTAAAAGTACAGCTTATTGCACCAGCATGCATCTAACTATCATTAGCTTACAGCTTTAAGTGTTTAAGGTATGTGCTAACTAAAAATAAAGACAAGATGATAGTTTGTTAAATTTTAATGAAATTTGCAGATTGTTTCGGTGAACTTTAATAAACTCCTTGCTATCTAAAATATAACAGGACACCGGAGTAAATTCTCGAGCATCTCACACTTCTGATAATCAGCTGTCTGCTTGACGTTTATTCAGCTGTGTAAAAACTATAACTTTAATCTCAGCCAAACTGATTTACTCAGGAACAAATAAAATATTAAAGAAGCCAAACAATAACATTTTGAAGTTATCTAAGTGACTTATATATCATGTTTAACCTGAGTAGCGAAAGACGGCGGTGGGTTTGAAAACGATTTGCCGGGAGTCCGGTGTTCTCACGGCTCTAGTGAGCATTGCCCCGGCTAGCTATCGAGCTAGTGGGTAACAGACGTCTCTGAAAACGTCGGAGCGCTTTTGAAAATATGTGGTGTCTTGATAAACTGAGCAGATATTTGAGGTTTACACAGCTACATTCTCGCCTGAAAATATGTTAAACGTTTATTTTGTGACCCAGAAAGAATAATAACAGTAATATTAAAACTAACTAGCTGCCGCCGTTGTTGGAAACTGAGCTGGGCCGCGCTATGAATTGTGGGACAGAGCTACTTCTTCTTCGGGGTTTAACGGCAGCTGGCATCCTTGTACATGCAGTGCTGCCATCTTCTGTTTCAGTCCGTTATTACACTCTTAAATCCTACTACTTATTCCTGCGTCTTTTGGGATCTTACAAAGCTTCAAACGACACGTCGACTATTAAATCAGTCGTCGACGATTTTGATAGTCGACGTAATCGTGACTAGTCGACTACTCGTGCGTAATCGTGACTAGTCGACTACTCGTGCGTAATCGTGACTAGTCGACTACTCGTGGCAGCCCTACTCTGCAGAGCTCCAAACCTGCTCTGCCACAGACAGAAGCATCAAAAATGTGCGCTGGGAGCTTCGTGGCATGGATTTCTACAGCCAAGCAAATCTATATGTGTGTGGCCAAGAACCTTAGTCCATGTAGGGCATCTTAGCACAGTTTACTTGTGTCAGCTAGTGGGAGGGCAGAGAGCGCAGCCTTTACATTGTTTTATTGTAGAGTGACAGGAACTGCCTATGAGCTTCTAATCAAGCAGAAGTGTTGACGGAAAATCTATCAAAGGAAATACATTGATGAAAATCAAAGAAGAGAAATATTTATGTGATGTTCCATTTTCCTGAGAGCTGATTGGCTGTGATGACTCCTTCAAGTACTACATGCTACTTTGTCCTGCTAGTTAAGCCTGCTGTCTGTTCTCAGGCCTCCTCCTGTTTCACTGCCATATATCCATCACCAGAGGGCTCCACTGACCTGCCTGCTGACATCAGAGCACACCCCTGTGTCATGTGACCTGGCAGGAGTAGCAAAGCTGGACTCAGACCTGGCCCAGGCAAGTTCAAAGGCAGCTGTGGTAGAGAGAGTATATGGGCTCAAATTGTGGTCATAAATATTTTGTACTTGTAAATCAGGATTTGTGTGTGTAAAAAGATTTGTGTTTGTATGGGATCAGAACGATGCCACCTTGAAATGAAACCGAAAAAAATACTGAAACTGAAAAAAATATTGAAACTGAAATAAATGTACAACGCGGCTGCGGTCACGGACAAACTCGCATGTGTCTGTTCGGGAATGGCAGATGCTGAGAGGTCCAGCGTTTACATTACCAGCTATTTCAAAGTGACAGCCTGAGGTGTTCTTCAGTAAATTGGACTACCAGACAGGAGGACCTGAGGCCCCACCGTATTATTTTCGGTAAGTTAAATGTGTGTGTAAGCTAATCCGTAACTTAAGTCCTTAGGTGAGCACTCGGCTGTCGGGGAAACTTGTTTTGTAAAGTTCGTTTAGCTAACCTGTGCAGGTGAATGAATTTACCCTGACTAAAGAAATCAAGAGAAACGCACCGGGCTGCTCAGTGACTAACCACGGTTACTGTACTTTTATTATGAGTATTATACTGTAAGAGCAACAGGCTGGACTCTGCTTCTGCTCCTGTGCAGAGCTGATTATTAAATATGTGCAAACAGCAGCATGTTTTCTGTCGCTTTCCACATGTGGAAGGACATTAACGCCAACTTTTAAAAACCTGGCACTTCAGTAACCCCTCATTAGTCAATAGCTACGGATTAAATAGCAAAGCCCGATACTTATGTACTGAAACCAACTACTTCCGCTTGGCAGCTTAAGTTAAAATGTTAATTTTTTCCTCTGATTATTTTTTTAGCACTGACTCTGTATATTTTTTGTTTGTTGCAAACATTCAGGTTAAAAAACTGTCCGAATTATATTTAATGAGGTATGTTCACAAAGTCACATGTGCAGTACTCTGTACAGCTTGCATCCTTTAGGACAAATAATTTGAAGCATTAATATTTCTTGTTCAATACTGAGCTGATAACACCTCCGTATTGTCATGGCCCTGGGTCATGTGACCCAGTATTCTGAGTTTCTTGGTGTTTTGTTATTCTTTTTAGTCTAGTTTCATTTCGGTTTATCTAGTTACATTCTGCCATGTTTCATGTCCAAGTTTTCTTTGTTTGTCAAGTTCATGTCATGTCTAATCTCCATGTTTTCTGTTTTACTTTGAAAGTCTGTATTCAATGTCAGTGTATTCAGTTTCACTTCTCCTGTCCTGTCGTTAGGTTCATGTGTGTCAGCTGTGCTCCCATGTGTGGCCACTTCCCCTGATCATCCCTCATGTGTATTTAGTCTCTGTGTTTCATACAGTCTGTGTCGCGTCGTCTGTGTACTTCCCCCCCTGGTCAAGTTAAGTGTTTTTCAGGATTCTGTGCAGTTCATGTTTGCCATTTGGTTTATGTTGTTTTTCATGCAGCCGCACGATGAGGTTCCGTGCAGGTCATGTTCATGTCTCTTTCGTCACGCCACTTGGTTCACAGTTTCCATGCATCTGCACAGCATTCTGTTCACAGTGATCATAGTTATGCCTTTCAGTCAGGTTAGTGTTTTTCCAGTTTAGGTTTTTGGTTAGTTGCAGTCTCTGTCCCTGTTATGTTTTGTCTACTCCCTTCTGCATCAGCCCAAATAAAGGCTCGCTTTCAGTTTAAGTTCACTCCCGTCTCCTCGCCTCTGTTCGCGCCTGGGTCCACCACACACACTCTCCACACGGTCTGCCCCCGCTGGCCGTGTCACGTATGTTGTGACCAGGATGCAGCAGCAGACTGAACCTCGACTGAAACCTGCTCCATCATCTCATCTTTGCAGATGTCCATTTATAAAGCATCAACAACTCAAAGGTAAGCATGATATTAGAAAATGTGTTAGTATATAAGGCCTTTAAAACAAATAAAAATAAACAGCTGTCGGCAGAACTGTAGGACTGAACAACTTCAGATTCCGAGTGTGTGAGGACAGAGAAGGATCAGCTCTATTTCAGATTTGAGAGATAAACTTTATATTTCAGTTTGTGATGAGTTTACAGGACGGCTCCTGTAAACTCTTTGTGATTACAGGAGCCGTCCTCAGATTCAGACCTCAGCACCACCCAGTGACAGCAGACAGATCATCCTATATCTTCAATCTTTGTAGTAACATCAAATTAACTGAAGAAAACAGTACAAAGGTTAAAGTACCACATGTGCTGTCAGTGAAAGCTGCAGCTGTTTTATTGATAAATTTAAAGACAAAAAGTCAAAAGGATTAATCACCCATGTAACTGTGTCACTATACATCAGCATTAACAGGACCTCAGTTTGGTGTTTCAGGAAACTGCTGATCTCAGACCTGCACAACTTCTGTTTTAAACACTGAATGTACTCGGCTACATGAAGAGCACATGATGTTTTCTCTGACACAGTTAGAGAAAACTAACCCTTGTTACTTGTATTTGAACTAAAAACTTGTGATCTGGAATTCTTTCACTGTTTTTGACAATAGTGTTATTTATCATAAAGTAATTCAGAGTCATTCATACCAGAGTAACCAGAGAGCACAACATGTATTTAACTTTCTACAGGACTTAAAGCTATGATATTATGTTATATGTTATATTATATGTTGATATGTTATATTATATTATGATATTAAGTCCAGACCCTCTGAGGATTATCTGAGTACTTCTAACACTTGAGGGAAGATGAACAACTTTAATAATAGACCAACGGTCTGTTTCGGCTTATTATTAAAGTTGTTCATCTTCCCTCAAGTGTTGCTGGAGTTCCTGCTTTGTGAATTATTTTATCCTCTCCATGCACCTTGGAAGCAGGTGAAGTTGTGCCAGAAAATTTTTTTTTTTGCCACTTCTAACATTACACAAAGCAAAGGTCTCCATCAGTGTTCATGAAATGCTGGGTTCATCCTTCTTGTAAGGGAGCTGCTGGTGAAGATCACGAGCCCTGCTTCATCCCGGCGATGAGTTTCAGTCTTCCTGGTGTTTGTGAAATGATGCCTCTCACTGTGGGTCAACGGAACATCTGGCACAGGACAGCTGTAATGAAATAAATTGAAAAAGTTTTGAAAAAAAATCTTGGAAATGCCCTATATGTGAGAAGCAGATTTTGTAGATGACTAACAAGATAACTAAAAGTATAATTTTCACCATACAATTACTATCTTGTCATCTGCTGCACTGTTTTGGGCTCTGGGCGTGTCCTTCCCAGCGCTCATGAGACTGCTTTGCTGCACTGTGGTATGAGGTGCTAACCTGTTGACAGTGTTAATTTTAAAATGTATTCCACCAAAGATTATAGAAGTAACATATTCTGAATACTTTAAAACTACATGAATGTCCTATTGCTGTGTGATTTATTACTATTACTGAAGGTTACTCTCCATACCAACACCAACTAGATGTTTAAATCTTAATATAAATGAGTAACAGTAGGTGCACATCAGGTAAGGCTGCACTTTTTGCAGCAATCTCGTATATAAAACAGGTCCGCGGCTCCGAACCGTAGTAAAGGGACCTCTGGCTAATACGTCGGGGTCTTTTTTTTTTTTTTTCTTTTTTTTTTTTTTTTTTTCCTGGATCACCTGTTGAGAAAGAAAAAAGAAAACAAGCAGAAGAAGACTAGAGCAATAAAATAAACAACACCATGATGATCTATGGGAATAAAACAGTAAATACTAAATGTTAAACATTATTGTGCAGCACGTAAGATCGACAGCGCACAGTGTGCTTTAAGGTAGGAGCCAAAAAGGAGCAGAGCAGTGGCGTTAAGGACGTCCTCGCCGTACCTGGGTCCATCAGGTCCTCCAGACGCGTGAGCAGTTTGGTGAGTTTCACCATTTGCTCCAGGAGCTGCGCCTGGATGACGGCCGATTCCAGCAATACCACCGTCTTTCACTCGCCCAGTTTGAGGACCTGCTGTCCCGCGTTGGTCCCAGCATTGCCCGCCTAGACACCAACTACAGACGCTCAATCCCACTTGCAGAGCGCCTTTCCATCTGCCTGAGGTTAGTAAAAGTGTTTAATACGGTAGTCCTTTATTGATACCTGTGCTAACATGGATGTGCTATGCTATCAATGAATGCTGTCGGTGCTTACTGATAGCAAACTGTGGTACGGAGAAGACTGTTTAAAATATTTCTAGTGATACTCAGAAGGTCTCATCAAGTCCCAATTTAATTCGATTTATGCCGTTATCAGTGTTTGAATGATAGCATGGCTGTGGTGTCATATCAATGTATGCTCTCACTGTTTGCTGATATCAAACTGTGGTATGAGGACCACTGTGGGTTAATCTTTGTAGTGATACTCACTCCTTTCTTTTTATTTAGACCTGGTTTAATTCTGGGATAGTTGAATATTTGTATATAATCCCAGCAGACTGTTTTAGATTATGTCTAATATATATCATGTAATTATCCTTGTAATTACAAAAGGTTTTATGTAAGATTTATGTTTTGTAATTTAAATCTGACATCACAAAAGTATTTTAGAATTTGAATAATGTATTTTGTAACTGCAGCATTTTGTCCAGGTTCCTTGCCACCGAGGACTCCTTCAGGACCATCGCATTCAGTTTTCGAGTTGGCGTGTCCTTGGTGAGCCAGATCACCCCCCAGGTAGCGACGTCCATCTGGGACTGTCTAGTGGACGACTTCATGGCTGTGCCTTCAACTGAAGACTGGCGGTCCATCACAGAGGGATTCCAGGAGCGCTGGAACTTCCCTCTCTCCCTCACAGTAGAGGTTGTATCTGCGCTCCATGGAGCTCCGTCCTGAAATTGCGGAGAAGTGTGTGAAGGCAACGTGTGTTCTCCACAATTTTCTGCGCTGTTTGGACAAGAGAGGGGCACCTGCTGTGAGGGGTGTGGCACCTGCTGTGAGGGGTGTGGCACCTGCTGTGAGGGGTGTGGCAGCAAACAACTCCTCCAGAGAGGCTGTCCTGGTGGGGGAGAAGTTCATGGCCCACTTCTCGGCGGAGGGAGCCGTGTCTTGGCAACCAAAGGAGTAGCCTGTTTGAAGTCTGAGTGACTTCCCCATAACGGCTCTTTTAAGAGCCACCCACAAACCTCTAAAGAGTGTTCCTGTCTTTTTTTAATTTTTCTTAATAAATGGAGCTCTACTCCAAAATAAACTAACCTCTTTTTACTCTCTTAAATAACTTGTCTTCACTATGTTCCTATATACAGTGTGATGTAAAAGTTTGGGCAACCTTATTAATAGTCATTATTTTCCTGTATGAATCACTGTTACAGTAAAAAAAGTCACTTGCATATATCATATAGGAGACACACACATTGATATACACTAAATATTCATTTCATTTCTCTTTTTTTGTGTTGCCAATTTTTCGCGGGACACGCAATCATGTTCTCTGATTGGATAGTTAAATTTGGCCAATGTCATGTCAATCACAATCAGATGAGAGGAAGAAAAATGCGGTCAAAATTCGTACTTGTAACTTGAAAGTTTAGTGCAGACTTTCACACATATTTTTTGGATAAGTCCACACACAAATCTTTTTTACACACACAAATCCTGATTTACAAGTACAAAATATTTATGACCACAATTGAGCCCATAGTAGTAAAGCACTGGAAGGATGAGGTGGAAACAGGAAGTGTGTAGATTCAGTGGACTTGGCATCCTCCATCTGCCTCCATGCTCTCTTTACTGGTCTTCTAAAAACTTCTCCTGTAGCTGTTTAAATGTTTAGGATAGCATTTAGAATTTAACGTTTGTCATTACACATGTCTAAATACAGGGTAACAAAATACAGTTTGCATCTAATCAGTAAGTGCAATAAGAGCAGATTATGTATAAGTTCAGTAGAGAGCAGATATACAGATGCACTGTTGTATACATATGTACAGATATACAGATGGTGTAGCATACAGATGTTCTGAATTGCTGTACAGATGGGCAGCTATACAGGTGTACTGTGAACAAATATACAGATGTGCTACATATATGCAGATGTATTGGTGTGAGGTAAACAGATCTACAGAGTTCTATGAATATATCTACAGCAGTGGAAGCGTAGCTCTCTGAACAGACTGTAACAGTGAACAGTGTAGGCACTATAACAGACTCTGTCAGTGTCGTAAAACTATAGCAGTAACCAATGTGAGCATGTGGTGAATGTTGAGAATGAAATGATCATGGTCACTGGGAGGAGGAGTGTAGAAGGGATCAGTGAGTGTGGATGGAAAGGCTCAGCGGGGGCTGAGTTCAGTAGGGTGACAGCTGTGGGGGAGGAGCTGTTCCTAAACCTGCTGGCTTTAGTCTGAAGGCTCCTGTAGCACCTTCTGGGGGGGAGGAGCTGGAGGAGTTTATTGGCAGGATGAGAAGAGTCCCTGAGAATGATGCGTGCTCGGCATAGACATCTCTTCTTGTGGACATCCTCAATGGCAGGAAGTGGAGTCCCTGTGGTGAAAACTGCCCAACCCGCTGCAGTGCCTTGTGGCCAGCAACAGTTCCCATACCAGAGTGTGACACAGTTGGTCAGGATGCTCTCTATCACATAGTGGTAGAAGTTAACCAGTATGTCAGTAGACAGGTGGTTCTTCTTCAGTGTCCTCAAGAAAAAAAGGCGGTGATGGGCCTTCTTGACCAGGCTGGAGGTGTCAGTTGACCAGGACAGATTCTCAGAGATGTGGATCCCCAAGAACTTGAAGCTGGAGACCCATTCAACAGCTGTGCCATTTATGTAGATGGGGACATGGGGGTCTCTGTTCTCCCTCCTGAAGTCCACAATGAGCTCTTTGGTTTTGCTGGTATTCAGGAGCAGGTTATTGTCAGCACCACACAGCTAGGTGCTTTACTCTTCCCTGTAGCAGACTCATCATTGCCTCTGATGAGACAGTCACCGCGGTGTCATCTGCAGACTGGATGATGGAGTTGGCTCCGGACCGAGGTCTGCAGTCATAGAGGAACGGGCTCAGCACACAGCCCTGTGGAGTGCCAGTGTTGAGTGTGATGGTGGTAGAGCAGTTATGGCCTGACCTTACATGCCAGGGTCTGTTGGTCAGAAAGTCCATGATCCAGGTACAGATAATAATAATAATAATAATAATGGATTGCATTTATATAGCGTCTTGCCCAAGGACACAACGACCAGGGGGATCAAACCGACAACCTTCCAGTTATAAATGAGCTTCCCAATCCCCTGAACCACGGTCGCCTGGAGTTGCTGAGTCCAAAATCCACAAGTTTGGTGATCAGCTTGGAGGGAATGACTGTCCTGAATGCTGAGCTAAAGTCAACAAACAGCATTCTTACATAAGTAGTGCATAAATATCTGAGTACACGTTGCAAGAAACTGCATTCCCAGATCACATCCAGTGTGTGCTGGAAAATTTGCAACGATTCTACAAAAATGTTCCACGTGGTGGTTTTTTTCTTCCTACTGGTGATGATCCAGTGGAGCTCCAGTCACTCCAGGCTCCCTTGTGGTTCCACAAAACAAACAAACTCGTGCATCCATGACTGATCCTGCTGCTTCACTTCTGTATGAATTGATCTTTTCATCACGGTTCACTTTGGACAAGCAGGAAACGGAGGTGACGCTGACTTGTGGCTTTGCAGGATGATTCCCTTTTAACAACAAGAGCATGCACACAGTTTGTTTTAGGCCACCATGAATAGCTCACATTGTAAATCACAAAGAGCCAGTATATTATACTGCAGCTTCCACTCACTGTGACAGGATGGCTCGTAGGAGGTGATTACACTCTGCTTCATTTGGTTCCAGTTCAGATTAAGGGACAACACATGAAAAGACAGAAACTGGAAACAAATGTTAGAAAAATATTTACTGTTAGAAAACATTCAGTGAAAACAAAATTGATTTTTCTGTTTGGCTTCAAATCTGAGTCTCCAAAAGCCAGTCAGACAGTACAGGGAGTGCAGAATTATTAGGCAAGTTGTATTTTTGAGGAATAATTTTATTATTGAACAACAACCATGTTCTCAATGAACCCAAAAAACTCATTAATATCAAAGCTGAATGTTTCTGGAAGTAGTTTTTAGTTTGTTTTTAGTTTTAGCTATTTTAGGGGGATATCTGTGTGTGCAGGTGACTATTACTGTGCATAATTATTAGGAAACTTAACAAAAAACAAATATATACCCATTTCAATGATTTATTTTTACCAGTGAAACCAATATAACATCTCCACATTCACAAATATACATTTCTGACATTCAAAAACAAAACAAAAACAAATCAGCGACCAATATAGCCACCTTTCTTTGCAAGGACACTCAAAAGCCTGCCATCCATGGATTCTGTCAGTGTTTTGATCTGTTCACCATCAACATTGCGTGCAGCAGCAACCACAGCCTCCCAGACACTGTTCAGAGAGGTGTACTGTTTTCCCTCCTTGTAAATCTCACATTTGATGATGGACCACAGGTTCTCAATGGGGTTCAGATCAAGTGAACAAGGAGGCCATGTCATTAGCTTTTCTTCTTTTATACCCTTTCTTGCCAGCCACGCTGTGGAGTACTTGGACGCGTGTGATGGAGCATTGTCCTGCATGAAAATCATGTTTTTCTTGAAGGATGCAGACTTCTTCCTGTACCACTGCTTGAAGAAGGTGTCTTCCAGAAACTGGCAGTAGGACTGGGAGTTGAGCTTGACTCCATCCTCAACCCGAAAAGGCCCCACAAGCTCATCTTTGATGATACCAGCCCAAACCAGTACTCCACCTCCACCTTGCTGGCGTCTGAGTCGGACTGGAGCTCTCTGCCCTTTACCAATCCAGCCACGGGCCCATCCATCTGGCCCATCAAGACTCACTCTCATTTCATCAGTCCATAAAACCTTAGAAAAATCAGTCTTGAGATATTTCTTGGCCCAGTCTTGACGTTTCAGCTTGTGTGTCTTGTTCAGTGGTGGTCGTCTTTCAGCCTTTCTTACCTTGGCCATGTCTCTGAGTATTGCACACCTTGTGCTTTTGGGCACTCCAGTGATGTTGCAGCTCTGAAATATGGCCAAACTGGTGGCAAGTGGCATCTTGGCAGCTGCACGCTTGACTTTTCTCAGTTCATGGGCAGTTATTTTGCGCCTTGGTTTTTCCACACGCTTCTTGCGACCCTGTTGACTATTTTGAATGAAACGCTTGATTGTTCGATGATCACGCTTCAGAAGCTTTGCAATTTTGAGACTGCTGCATCCCTCTGCAAGATCTCACTATTTTTGACTTTTCTGTGCCTGTCAAGTCCTTCTTTTGACCCATTTTGCCAAAGGAAAGGACGTTGCCTAATAATTATGCACACCTGATATAGGGTGTTGATGTCATTAGACCACACCCCTTCTCATTACAGAGATGCACATCACCTAATATGCTTAATTGGTAGTAGGCTTTCGAGCCTATACAGCTTGGAGTAAGACAACATGCATGAAGAGAATGATGTGGACAAAATACTCATTTGCCTAATAATTCTGCACTCCCTGTAGAGTTGGTATAAACAGAGAGAGGAGATGAAGCTTTTTTTTTTTTTTTTTTTAGACAGAGGAAGGAAAATATTTAGATTCACTTAAAAGGATAATTCTCTATTTTTAGCACTTTCCACTTTCACTTTCTTGCCATTGAACCATAATTGGCTTTAATTTCACTTCAAATACACGAACACAAAAAAGTAAAAGTGTGATTCTGCCAAAGGTAAAACCTAAAATGTAGCATTTTGAAAGAGTTCAGAGAGTTCAGATATTTGCTGGTCACTGCATTTTTGTGCGTGCAGAATTGCTAGTTTGTTGCAGATCATGGTTCGAGGTTTTGGAGAAGCGAGGGGAGACAGCCACCGGAAGACACCTGGCGTGGAGGCGAATAAGATGCTCTTTTGAACTTTTTTAAAATCGTTAATGAAACTTTTTTGGTTGTGAAACCGACGTATCTATTGTATCTGTTTGATGTTGAAGGGGCGTCGTTAAATTTAAGCCCTAATGGTATAAAACAGGGGTGTCAAACTCAAATACACAGTGGGCCAAAATTCAAAACTGGAACAAAGTCGCGGGCTAACGTTAATATTTATTGAAATATATTTATTCCTCCAGATATTAGGGGTGGGGGAAAAAATCGATACTGTGTAGTATCGTGATATTTTGTTTGCTAATAATGTATCGATACAGGGACAGCAGAAATCGATATTTTGTTACAAAAAAGGTTTTTGTGCTCTGACTTCAGAGCATGTTGATCCTTTTTCTTAGCAAGAATCCTTCACTGTCCAAATGTGTTTAACTTTTTTTATGGCAGCAATAAACATGACAGTTTACTTATTTTAATTTAAGACATATTTTATTTTAATTAAGTTTAAAACTTTTTTATTTAATATAAAATTATATTTTGTTTTAATTTACTTTCAAATTCTTCAGTTGCTGAATGGGCTGCATAGTTTTCATAAATTTCATAGTTCAGAATAGCTATGATTGTACCAGATGGTTGCGTTCAGCTAAGTTGGACTAGACTGTAATACAAACCGTTCAGTTTGTCAACAATAAAACTGACTGAAATGAGAGAAAGACTGAGTGTGAGACTTTGATATTAGATAAAATGAATATTGATAAAGTTTACCTTTATGTACAGAATCTGAATATCGCAAAATATTTTTAAAAATTGCAATAATATCGTATCGTGCGGTAAGTACTGTGATAATATCGTATCGTGGGATGTGTGGTGATTCCCACCTCTACCAGATATAAGAATGAATCTTTTCTTATGGACTCAAACACGTTTTGCTGAAAAACTGAATATGGAACAAGCAAAGCTTAATACTAAACAATATATATATTAGCTGTATAATACCAGTAGGCCAGCTCTAATAGTAATTTGGTGTGGCTTCGCGGGCCAAATGTAATTAGGCTGCGGGCCAGAGTTTGACACCTATGGTATAAAACATCTGCTTGTGCATTGTTAGTTAGAGATCGATGCTGTCTGCGTACAGCGGTCGTCTCTCCACGCGTGTCATTAAAATCATCGTTTGACTTCACCCGGCCGGATCAGTGTTGTTATTTTTTGGATTACCTCCTGTATCCCTCCTTGATATTTGAACCCTAACACTGCTGTATATGTGCTGGATTATTTGGACTACATTGCATTGTACAGTTAAACTATGATTGTATCTGTGGGGCTTAAAAACAATGACATGTGTGCACACACTCACAGTGGATTCATTTTCACTTCTTTAGGGCTGGTCTGGAGACATTAACTGGCTCTAGATGACAGAAAGCGCTGCAAGGGCAGAAAAAACAGTATTAATCCCTTTTTGGTGCACATTATGACAGCTGGGATTCATGTATTGTGCATATTATGTGTTGAGGTTTTCTCTTTGTGACTGAGGTCCTTACTGGCGGTGAGATTTGTATTGAGCGTGCAGTGCAGAGTGATCAGACACATATGTGCTGTTCCACAAACGGGATGTTTTTATTGTAGTCACTGTAGCAAGTGAGATCATTGAGAAATAAACCAGGAGAGATGGAAGGAAAAGATCAAACAACAGATCTTAAGTCCATGATACAATCTGAATGAAGAGAAAAGGCTCACTGTGTGGAAGGCTGAGATACTCGTCACTTCTGCAGACGAGCAGCAGAGACAGTTCAACAGGCCACAGAGTATTTTCCCAAAAGTCTCGGGGATCATTGAGATGTTTTCTGGCAAAACTGAGAGCAGCCTTTGTTCATTTTGCTCAGCAGGGGTTTCATCTTAGAGTGGGGGAACCCTAAAATCAGCAGTAGTGGCTCTTTACACCAGTGTGTGAATGTGAGAGTGAATGAATAGTGGCATTGTAAAGCGCTTTGGGTGCCTTGAAAAGCGCTATATAAATCCAATCCATTATTATTACACAACTGAAATCAACAAGATGCAAGCAGGTATTTCATGAACTGTCCTGGCTGATTTCCACCCTCTACACTGACAGGACGCTGTTTACAGTCTTTTTTTCTATATTTAAGCATCACCAGCTGAAATTCATATTCATCTCTGTTACACTTGATGTAACAGACCACGAGCACCACAGCCATTGTGCATCAGTCACACGCAGTTCTTTACTGTAAACTAACCTGATTATCCTGCACTAACCTGCAGAGGATTTTCATGTGCTCTTTAAATAACACAGTTAGTTTTCTTTGCAGCGTGTTTCACAATATGAGAACATGAGGAAATCCATGCAAGCTTTAAATTTGCATCAAGCAGTCCTGAGCAGTCCTTACCTTTAAATATAAGCTCTCCTCTTCCTGTCCTGTATTCTTTCTCCATCTCTGAGTGAAGTTATCTCAAACTCGTTTCTGTCTCTGTGAAATACAGCAGCTTTTAGCTGCAACACACTGTGAAACAAACTGCACAAAAACAGTTTGTGTGTTTGCTGATGTTTGTTGAGCTGTGTTAAGGGTTCAATATTGAGGAGGAGAGTAAAAACAACCATGGCCCAGAAGAGCTTGGTCAAACAATTGATTTTAATGACCACACGTAGCGTGGTGAGATGTACACTGCAAAACATCAGCTGTAGATCTCCGCCCAAAAAGACACTTCAGATTGCTTTTGATTCATCAGGGTTAACGCCCCCTCATGCGTCATCAGATACGATACATGCATACGTCAAATCAAAACCACAATGACTTTTAACACAGTTTGAAAAGAACATCGCCTCGTCTCCATGCCAGGTCCATCTTCTGACTCTTGCTTCTCCAAAACCTCGGGCCATGCTCTGCAACAAACTAGCAATTCTGCACGCACAAAAATGCAGTTGCAAGAAAATATATCTGAACTCTCACCTAGAACATAAGCCTACCTACAGTGTGTGCAGGTGTGTGTGTGTGTGTGGCTCGACCTCACACGAACTTTGTCTTATGAGAAGAAAGGCCAATTCTCATGTGCATAATAACCTAACTGAAACTATATCTGTAATATGTGGAATAAATGTTTTAATCAAGAACCTCTACTAAAAGCTTAATCAAAAGATATAAATGAATAAAAGACAATAATGAATAACCTGGTTATTCAAATAGCATCCAGACAGCTCCTCAAAGTCACTTTCACTTTGACAAGCACGCTCTGCAAAAGCCTGCGCTTCCTGTCTACTTTAACACAGAGTGTACTCAGAGTTAGGCCTTTCTTTTATAATGCAACAGAATCAGCACATACACATTTAAGATTATAACAAGCATTCAAAAGCATTTAAGATTATAGATTTAACTCAACAGTTTAACGTGGTTATAACTGCACCTGTAATAAAGGCTAATTGGGTACCAATATGTTTAAACATCTGAATACAATATCAATGCTGTAGATTATGTTATTAATGTTATTACTGCAATGGTAATGATGATGACCATGAACCATAGCAGTGAAATAATTTCCCTGATCTCCACAGCTGATAGAAACATTGCATTTGAAATTACCTGCCACGACATGTTACTCCCTTTATGCTTGATCGTCTTCTGTAGGGCTCATTAGATGCTGAAGTACCGCGGCCACAACTTATGGACACCTGCAGTCGTTCCAGAGCTGTGCCAAAAAATCAAAACCACACAGCGGCCCACTTGGACCCTTTACTATGGCACACGTCATCTCTTTTTATGTGACGTCCCCTGGTGATTATTTTAAATGAAGGCTCAGAGTGACAGAAACAATAACTCCCTGCAAATTTGTTGAACCAAAAGTAACGAGAAAATGTAAGAAGTTTCAAAATAGGGCTGCTGTGGCTCACTGTATGCTGGACCAGTGAAACTCTCCTTTCTGTCAGTGTAAAGATGACATATTTAACTGTTTTTCTACATGATAAAGAAAAAGCTGCTGTGACAAAGACAGAAATCTGTTGGCACGGCTCTTTGTACTTAAATCGTAAGAAATAAACATGTAAGATTACAGAAAAAAGCCCTGACAGCTCATTGCCCAAACTGCACAGTTTTTCCTTTCGTTTTTTAAACTGTAGTTGTCAATAGAAAATTGATTAACCGCATAATCGTTTCGACTGTAGCTGCGTACATAGCCGTGACTGATGATGATGATGATGACCCCGACCTGTTGGAATGTGAAGACTTTGTGTGATTAATGATGATGTGACAGAAAATGTACAACAAGATGTTACATACTGATATCTCACTTAAAGGTTATACTGACAACAGGAGGGAATGTCAATAGAAAATTGTATTTGTTTAGTCAGTATAAACTTTTAATGATATAAGTTTATTTGTGATAGAATGCTGCATGATGATCTTTTCATTGCTCAGAACTGATTGTTCTTTATGAAACGTGTTATGATATTCGTATCTGAATCTTTCCACAGCGATAGTAAGAAGTTGAACAAGCAGTTCTGACCTCGCACACACGCACACATGCACATGTCACTGAACGAATGTATTAATTCCTGTTGTATAAATAAAGAAAGCAGACGGTGACAGAGCGCGAGTCCATGAATGTCTCCTGTGCGAGCACTCTGTGACCGTCCTCGCGAGTAAAGACAACTGCAGTGTTTGTGTTTTCTAACTCAGGTGTCTCAGCTGAAGAACTGCGGGGTGATTTTTAAAAATCCCCTGTCAGTAGTCATATAAAACAGATTTCTGTAGTAAAAAGTGAAAAACAAACTTTTCTGTCATTTGTTATTTGCTTGATGTCTTTGTGTAGCATGAATGGCAATAAAGGAGGTTTTTATCACTAGGAAAAGCTGTAAAACTTATAAAAACACAGTTAAAAGTCCAAATTTCATGCTTGTGCTTCTTTGTGGTGAGCAGCAGATCCAACAAGTTAAGAATTATTAACGACTTCAAGCGAGCGTTCAGGCCTGTGAAACTCATTTAGACACTCACAGTGAGCCATGGCTCTGTGGTATGTGCACACATCTCTGCCATTCAAAGACACTTTGTATAACTTGATTTTATGTTATTTTTCAAATGTACATTTTCTTTTTCAACAAAGCAACATTTTATTCAGTGTTTTCATGAAAATAGTATTTTTATGCATTAAGTACTACTTGGGAGAACACACCTGAGGTCTAAGGCCTGGACAAGTTTGAAACAATGGAAAATGGCAGAAAATAAAAACAAGTCTGCACTCAGCTTTGCAGTCTACCATTGAAATGCAGTCAGATGCTGCCCACTTTACGTTTTCACAGTTGTTTGGTGGTGGCTATGGCGGAGCTGCCACAAGAGGCCAGGTGGATGAGGGAAAGGTGAGGCAGGAGGAGCAGAGGCCCGAGGCGGCCGCCGGTCCGAGTGTCAGGTGAACTGAACTTCAGGTAAGAAGTTATGACCTGCAGTCTATGTGGATCAGATATAAACCAAGTTTAGGTGGAGTTTATTTTCGTTGTGCTGACTTTTTACAGTCAGTTACAATAACTCGTACTGCGTACTAGCCAGCATGATGGAGTTTCTACAGCTGGGTGGTGCTATGATGTTACTGATAGTGAACTTTATTTTACTCATAAGGTTAGTTAGTAGAGTTGCCAACCGTCCCCTAAAAAAACGGAATTGTCCCGCATTCAGAGAAAATATTACTCGTTTCGTATTGAGGTGAAAAGGAGCACAGTTTGTCCCGGACTTCAGCTACAATGGAAAAAGACACAAAGCTGGATTTATTCTGTGTCTTTACACTGTCAGCTGTCTCTTCTTCTCTCATTCAATCATGAACCTGATTAGTGAGAGGGGGGCACAAAGAAATACTTTTCTTTGTTATTCTCATTTAAAATGTCTAGCTTTTATTAAATAATTATCTGAATCTTACAACCAAAGTTTTTATCTGATGTACAACATATAGAAATCATACATATATACCAACAAGACTGTACATCACTGTCACAACAGTGTTTGTTTTCATTCAAAGGCTTTATGGTTTTTCCTATAATACCTGGGGGGCCGGTCTCTAGTCAAAATGCCCGGGCCGATTTTTTGTCCCAGTCCAGCCCTGACCCCCAGCCATTAATAACTTAGATATGAAATTATATCGGGGGCCAAATATAATTGTATAAAACAGCCGTGGTTTAGAGGCTGTTTCTACCCAATAAACCATCACACAGACCCACTGTAAGCTTCACACATGTCTCAGTTTATCTGTATGCAGTTACCTGGAGAGTCAGAAGCTGTTTCCTCTTCCTTGAAACTTGCTCCACTCCGTCTTCATCGCTGTGCTCTGCACTCTGGTTGCTCGCCCCATCATGTGAATGTTCTCAGGTGCTTTTGGCCAGAATTCATAGGACGGACACAGACAGGGTTCATGGATTACTGCCTGTATCATTAAATGAAGGAACGGGCAGAACACATATTAGTGATTCCTGAGATCAGGGACAAAACAGGTTTTAATTTTCTAAAAAATATTTTTGGATTTTTTAAAGACATATTTACATATAATTGTTACACAAAGTTTTGGCTGGCTCACCTTGTTTTGGTACAATCTGCCAGGTGTAACAATTTTTAATCATGTTTTTGCTGGAGAAGTGCAAGGTTTTAGTCAACACCATCAGACACAAAGAAATGTAAAAATATATATTTTAAATTAAGTTGTTTCAGCTATTTTGACTATTAGCAGCTTCTCTGTTCTACTGTTTATGCACATATGTTTTCAAAGTAATTATACCACATTTAAAAGTAAGATTGTTTTGGCTTTTTATTATTAGAGTTAGGCGGCACGGTGGTTAGCACTGTTGCCGCACAGCAAGAAGGTCCTGAGTTCAATTCCACCATCAGGCCGGGGTCTTTCTGTGTGGAGTTTGCATGTTCTCCCCGTGTTTGCGTGGGTTCCCTCCGGGTACTCCGGCTTCCTCCCACCGTCCAAAGACATGCAGCTTGTGGGGATAGGTTAATTGGATAATCCAAATTGTCACTAGGTGTGAATGAATGTGAGTGCGAATGGTTGTCTGTCCTTGTGTGTTGGCCCTGCGACAGACTGGTGACCTGTCCAGGGTGTATCCCGCCTCTCGCCCTATGACAGCTGGGATAGGCTCCAGCGCCCTCCGCGACCCTGAAAAGGATAAGCGGAAGCGAATGGATGGATGGATTATTAGAGTTACAGTCATACATATTTTCAGAAGCTTGTATTTAATCTCCATAAGAAACAATCATATTTAGCAGCATGAAAATTACATATTTATTTAGAAAATTACGTATTTTTATTGGAAGATCATGAGGGAGGAAAATATATGGTTCTTCAAAACAGAAAAATAAACAAAAAATCCATATTATGGAGTTGACAAGTGGTGACACACGAGTAGAAAGCAAGATATTATTTCTTTCAAAATGACCATTAAACCTTAACAACCTTTGTAATATCACAAGACACATCATAACAATTCTGTTTTTGCACATGTCAAGTTCTACATCTTAATAGTTCACCAGCAAGTAGCTGCCTACTACTCCTTGATTCCTAAAGTACTCTGTGGTTGTGTGTGCTGGCTGTTAATTTTTTCTCTACTTATTTTTTGATCATCCCTGTTCCTTCTCTTTTGTTCCTCTACTGACAGCTTCCCCTTTGCTATTCTAGCCTGAAATGTACCATTTTGTAATTGCTATAATTTTTCTGAAGCATATGCATTTACACAGATTAAGGATGAATATTCACAACACAAATATGTATTAAGCAACAGAAATGCTATCCGGTCTTTAAGTCTGATGTCATTAGCCGTTTCCAGGTCCAAACTCTGCTGCAGATCCCAAAGTCAAAGGAACTCTGCGGCATCACTGAGAGTTACAAACTGTCTGAATTCTTACATCTTTAATAAAATGATCAGTGTGGCTGTTTTACCAGGTGTAACATCCAGGCATCCATGAAAACAGAATATATGAAATTTAACAGAGTTAGAAGTTAGCTCGCCGGTTTCCACCTTAACACCAGCTCTGCTACCACTTCCAACATAAATGAAGACAAAACTAAACAGCAGTGGCGTTTGTAGGGTTACTGATGTTGGACTAGCTGGTATATAATGATGTGCTACGTGATTGCTAGCGACACAGCTATGTTAGCGTAACATAAACACAGTGAAACTTTCTTCCACTTGATAAAAGTTAACATGAGGGTTCCTGATGGTTAGGCTGACAGTGATCACTGACTGTTTTTAGGGGCTTGTTCAGATTAAATAGAACAAGATAAAAAAAGAATAACAACATGTTAAAACACAACAGCCTTAATAAACACAGAGTAGTTTGGACCCGAAAGCAGGGTTCATACATCATCACTTAAAAGACCAGCTCTCGGGGCAGAGATAGCTCAGTAGATAGTGTGTTTGCCCCATGATCGTTGGGGGTTCAAATCCACCGAACAGCGGCTATCCTGAGATACCCTTGAGCAAGGTACCGTCTCTACACACTGCTCCCCAGGTCATGGATTGGTAGCTGCCCACTGCTTCACTGAGTAAATGGGTTAAATGCAGAGGACCAAGCATTTTCCTACAGGATTAATAAAGTATACATTAACTATGAGATTCAAGATCAGGCAAATTCCATAATATTCGACTCGAAAGCAGAAATATCAGTAAAATACACAGGAAGTAATATGACTGAAATAGTAATAAAAATAACTTAATATAATTAGTGAATAGGACACTTTTGTGACATTTGCCAAAATAATTAGAAAAAGGGTCAACACCGTCAGGCAAAAATCCTGATGGTGCTGACAAAATACCCTACTTTCTCTCATAGCACGTTTTTCTGACAGACGCCATCTGGTTTTTCATCAGTTGCTTATGGCCTCTACTGTGGTGTTGATGCACTATGGTTGTGACACAGAGTTTTATCAGAAAGGTATGCAATAAATGAAATAAAAATTAAAAAAACTCACCAGAGCAGTGACCTCATGGCATGTGTATCAAACAGGAAGTGGTAAAGGGGTCCTCACAGTGTAAGTTACCCACAATAATTCCTGATTTTTTTGTACTTTTTAAAAAATCTGATGGTGTTGACAGAAACTTTGGACATGTTTTGTCCCTTATCTCAAGAATCACTGATATATTCTCAAAATCTTTCATAAACTGCCTGCTTTTCAGGAATGAGGTGGTAATTCGATTTTGGAGCAGTTGTTGAGCCACAACCAATGATGAGCAGCTTTCCTCACTGTCACTGGTACAGTGCTGCACTGATGCCTTCCTGAGAGCCAATGCAAGCACAAAGAGTTAAGTCAGCAGTTTTTTGATGAGCTTTCAATATTTCCTTTAACTAACGGGGAGTGAGGTCCTTTTATCTCAGGCATGTCAGGAACACTGAAACCTGGGCTGACTGACCTGACCACAGCCTCTATGACTTCAGCATCACTGTGTCCTTTACACAAGAGGCCGACTGGCCCACAGATCTTGACACCTCTCCTTACTGTCACTTCTTGAAGCCTGTTTGCTGCTGTAGGAAACACGTTTTATGGAGCTGTCAGCTGACTCGGCGATGTTCTGTTCACTCTTTGACACACCCTGCTAATTGCTTATATTAACATCTCTTGGCTGGTCTGAGAATGGGTTGGTGTTCCCCGGACAAGCTGGAGGAGGCTTCTCTGCTTGGGCTGCTGCTGTGTTACTGCTGCATTTCTGCTCATCAGACTCACCTAATGAGATGGCTGGAACTGTTTCTTTTTGGCGAGGTGTCTGATGTCAGCTGGCAGTGATGATGATGATGCCACTCGAAGCTGCTTTTTCAAGTTTGATTCAGTTAGTCTTGAGTGGAAGCGGCTCTTTGCAAGAGTCAGTTTTGAAAAGACCTGTTCAAAGTGGTACGTTGTCCCAAACAGAGATGCAAATTTCAGGGCATGTCTCGCCAGGATGGGAAAAGCCTCAGCATGAACGTACAGTTTGTGAAAGTCCAGCAGAGAGAGGCTGTTATACTTAGCTTTGAGCTCGTAGTTGTTTTGCAGCCCAATTATTTCCACTTGGAAAGTGTCTGGCACAGATGGTTGCACATTAAACGGCGTAGCAAACATCTCCAGTTCCTTTTGGATATTCTTCACATCTTGAAACCTGTCATCAAATGCCTGAATGAGTTTTGCACAACGACTGTTGTTGTGATTTGGCGCTACACAAATAAAATTGAATTGAATTTAGAATTTGTTTGTTTTATTTTATTGTGAAAGAACTATAGAGGAAGCGACCACCTTTTCGCACATGCGAAGAAAAACATCCTAGTTTCGATGTGAGTTTGTTTTGTAACATGTCAGTGTGGTTGTTAAGCGCGCTGTAACAACACGACAGCTGATTTTACGTTTACGTTTGTGTTTTGCAGCCCGAGTCGGAGGTTTTCGAGATCACCGACTTCACCACTGCGTCCGAGTGGGAGCGGTAAGCCAGCTGGTCATTACTCTGAAAACTAGGATTAGTCCACAGCTTTACGTGTTCCGCACAGCTCTCCCTCGGGAGACACGAACCTGCATTTATTTCTTCAGGCCTAAACATAACAACATGATTGTATATTACAGCGAACCTAACCTCAAATAGTCAAGCTAAAGAGTGAGGCTGTGTATCTGTGTATATACATTTACCACCACTCTGATATCGCACACCAGCGTCACTAAAACTATAACACTGCACAGATATAGATGTGCTTCCGGTGTAGATGAATAGGAAGACTGATGGCATATGTGTGAGCCATTTTTAAATAATCCTCTGGATACTGATTACCAAACAAACTATAGCCAACTAAAATGTATTATTACAAAATGTGCGTTAAATAAAAATGCATTTTCCAAGAACTGACCTGTAATTAGACACATTTGTCAATAAAGAACTCACCTGCTTGTTAGGGCTTGAGCCAGAAGTTTGAACTAGGAGTGGGTTTCCATAATCGATATTCCAATTAAAATCGATTTTAGCTTGAATAAAGTGATATTGATTCATTAAATCCTGAATCGATTTTAAATATAAATGTATTTTGCCAGAAACTCCAGAATCTCAGGTTAAACCTCACAAAACGATTTCAACAATCACCAAACAGCTGAAACAGTAAATGAGAGCAGCTGCACGGGTTCCACACAAAGACGTAAACACAGAGCGTGGACCGTTCACCCGACGGCACGTACACAGACGTATGAGCTGACCGCTCACAGAGTCTGAGCTGCAGGTTTTGTCACTCTGACCAAAATTGACTGAACCAGCAGCAAAAGAAGATCCAGACTAGGCTTCACGTTTGATACACATCGTCATTAAATCTCTTATACTTTGGCTGGTTTGCTTCCACCACAATAAAATCACACTTCCTGTACAGCTCTCTCTCTGTGTGCTTCAAGAAAAGTTTCCCATCTCAAGTCTCTGTTTTCTGCATTATTCGCTGCTTATTACCGTCTACCGTTGTTTACAGTGCTGTTGGATGCTGGGGTTTTTTTGTTGTTTGTTTGTTTTTGTTTTTTAAACAAAACAGCAGTAAACCAGTAGGCTGTGGCTCCTTGTGTTTGTCAGGTGACAATAAACTAAATATAGCTAGATGGTACAGATTAGAGTCACAAGGGAAAAGAGTCACTCTGTCAAAAGTCGGAATTTTCAACCTCAAAATCAGTAATAAAATAAATGGACTGGTTCTTATACAGCGCCTGCCTGCTCTCCTGGAGTACTCAAAGTGGTCTATACAACATGCCACACTCACTATTATCTATACGGTGAGTGCTTTCTAACTATCATACATATGCATTTATACTCTGATGGATGCATCGGAGAGCAAGTCGGGGTTAGTATCTTGCTCAAGGATATTTGGCATGCAAACTGGGGGAGCCGGGGATCGAACCACCAACCCTCTGATCAGCAGCTGACCTGCTCTACCTCCTGAGCTACAGCCAGCCCTTAAATAAATATATAAACTGACGAGAAACACGAGCGCACACTGAAAAAAAACAAGGGACTCTGAGACACTGAGGCAGCTGATCTGGTTGGCCAGTGTTAGCATCAGATTGATTCTTGTTTTAGTGGTTCCTTCCAAAATCACAATGCCACTAACCAAAGGTCATGAGGAGGGGGGAGGGGGGGGGCTAAATGGTTGTTTGTACCAAAGCACTGTCTCGGCAAATTACTGCGTTGTCATCTTATAGCTGCTCTGCTCCCAGGCTGTGGAGCTCTCTGCCCCCACATATAAGAAACACTGGTTCTCCCCCAGTTTAAATCTCAACTCAAAACCCATCTGTTCAAATCTGCATGTTCACTGTGAATCCACTGTTTGTTCATTTTATCTCTTACTTTTGTTTTTATTGCTCTTCATTGTGTCAGTGTTCTGTTATGTGTTTTTATCTATTGTACAGTGTCCTTTGGTGTCTTGAAAGGCGCTTTATAAATACAATTTATTATTATTATTGTTATTCTACTGGAAGAAGAGTTTTACATTTAGATTGGCTTTTATTTTTATATTATTTCACTATCAATCTTTCACTTTACCTGAGCTCACCGTCTCAGTAACGCCTCTTTGCTCCTGTCAGTGTGTAAACTTCAGCTCCACGTCAAACTGTGCAGCGTCATCATCACTGCTGCTGTGTTGTCAGTGTTTTTGTTTAACACTGGGGATGTGTGGGCTTAATGTTGTCAGACCTTTTATTCACATGCTGCTCCTAAATAAGTTTGGTTTGCATGTCTGTTTATACTCACAAATGTGGCTGAATAATGTATCTGTGTTAGTCCCCGTAGGCCGTAGGGAAATAACTCTGCATTTAACTCATTCACCCAATGCAGCGCCTGGGGAGTGTGTAGGGACCTTGCTCAGGGGTACCTCAGCTTAGCTTTTCACTTGATTCAAACCCCCAACCTTCTGATCCCAGGGCAGCCACTCTACCTACTGACCTATCCCTCACACACGTTTACATCGCTGAACAAGTCTGTGCTACAGAGCACGCTGCATCGCTGCATCGCTGCATCGCAGCAAAGAATTGGTTTGGAGGATTTTTTTAGAAGTGATGAATTGCTGCAGCCCCAGATTACGCCAATGAACACAACATATTAAAACCAGTCTGTGTAGCACTCAGTGGTCCGTGCAGTGACAGTGCTGACATACATGCCAGTACAATGCAGTTCTGCAGCTTGTTGCTCTGTGTTTCAGTCGGGCTGTTCAGTTTAGCTGGATTGTTGCTGGTTGAGAGAAACTGAAGCTGGATGTCGGGCGTGTACCAGAGATCCTGCTAGTAATGCCTTCTGCTGTTTATCTTGTGTTCAGTCAGGTGCCGATGTTTGTGCAGATCCAGCAGAAGTGGAGGCGGATGTATGCCGGAGAGTGCAAAGGACCAGGCGTGCGCACCGACTTTGAGATCGTTCACCTGCGTCGAGCGCCCGTGCAGTACAACCACCTGTCCGGCCTGCTCGACATCTTCAAATCTAAGATAGTAAGTGCTCTGGAACAAACATCTTTATATGGATCATATTTCAAGGTTGTTTGTTTGTTTTTAATAAAGAAAAATTTAAATTGTGCAGCCACAGAGCGTCATGTACCCATGTTCTACAAGTATCACCTCAGCATCCTGTTCCAGACGATTTTAGGACAATGTGAATCCTGTTAAATGCAACTAATAATCATAAAAGCATCCACGAAGTGCATGTAAATGTATTTTCTAAAACATTTATTCATCTGGTTTTTCCTGCTCATGTACAGTCTCTCCTCCTCCTCCTCCTCCTCCTCCTCCTCCTGTGCTCTGACAGTCACACAAAAACTGTATTCAACTTGAAAATAACAAACATCTTATCTTATAATAAGAATATATTCTTGTAATAGTTCATCAAAGAGCAGGTTGATAACAGTACAGCACACTGCTTAGTTATGTGAACACTGGAAAAACAGAAGAGGAAGAAGAAGACGTCTAATTCTGTGTAAATTCGGTTTCTGGATTTTTGTGGAGTTAATTTGTGAATAAAATAAAGACTGTTAGGAAGTGGATGTTGGTTTAATGATCAGTTTGTTTGAACTTTGTTTATTCCTATTCCTGGAAACACAATGGATTCCCAGACATCGCGTTGTTTAACCCTTTCATGCACAGTGGTCTGCAGCTATTCAAAGGCTGTTTTCTTGTATTTGTGTTGGTGTTGATGGTAAACTTGCACAGAAACACTACACACTGATGTCTCCATACCCTTCATAAGTCAAAACCTATGTTGTCCACCTAAGTGGACATTTAAAAAATGAAGTTCAAAAATCTTATATTCATTCCTAAAGAAGAATAAAAATCCTGATTGATGTTGTCATCATCCACACATGAGGGTTAAATGTGTTCAGTATGTTCCCAGAAACGGCCGACAATGACGAGGTGTAATCCACGCCTGTACAGAGAGGTCAATGCTGCAGCTTGTTACCATAAACATGAGCTGATGTCTTCCTGTTGTCATCAGGGTTGTTCCCTGTTCCCTCTGCCTCCAGTCAACATCGCCATTCGCTTCACCTACGTGCTCCAAGACTGGCAGCAGTATTCATGGCCGCAGCAGCCTCCAGGTAGGCAGTACATGTCATGTCATTAATACACAAATAGAAAAATGTAATATTATTATTAAGAAATTATTTAATTTTTTTAAATACATGTCAGCAAGTGGCTGACATCCAGAAACCCTGCCAGTGGCTTTTAGGAGTCGTGTGTGTGATGCAGGTCATGTTGTTTCCTGTGGAACGATTGTACCTGCTGGTTCCAGGTCGTTCTTCTGATAAGTCTTTTCACTCGTCTGTCTGAAAGCGTGTGGGGAGCGCTTGGTCGTGGCTGGTTTATCGTAAATAAATAAAAACCCTGCAGGGGCAACGCCAGGTTTATGGCCCCAACAGTGCTCACTGGAACCTTCAGTAACTTAGAAGTTCTTCTGTAGCCGATGCCATCAGTCTTAAGTGTGCAAAGGTCTTGAGAGAGCTTGTTGGTTTTACCCATCATGAGACGCTTCTTGTGTGAAACCTGGCTAATGAGGCCATAGTTGGGACTGAACCGGCTGATATTAATTTGCACTAAGTGGCAGGATTGCTCTGTAATTACTCATAAATGTGTCTTTTTGCACCTTTCTTTCTGTCCAATACATTTCCCCCGTGTCATTCTTCATTGTTAGACGTCATGTACGGACATCTATGGTAGCGCTGGGTGATATGAGGAAAATGTAATATCACAATATTTTTTTGCTATATCACAAAACACGAAATAAATCACGATATGTTTAAGTTATTTTCAACCATATAGGATCTAAATTTGCACTTATTCAAACCGACCATTCAGGATGGTTTTCTATTGTCAACATAAAAATGATCTGAATGAACTGAAATCTTTTCTTTTAACCATCAGCTGCACACAGAGGATTTTCACAGATTACAGTATAATCACAGTAAGTCTCTTTCTGTGGTCAACACTAGACTTTAACATCAAAAGATCACAGCAACAAAAAACGACGTCAAGAAAAAAATCATGAGTCAAAATAAAACGACTGAAATGAAAAAGCTGCTCTGTTGTTCTTATAAAAATGGCAAAATAAAAAAAATGGATGACATCAAATTACAGAAACAAGTCGAGACAGTGACTATAAAACAGTTTATTTAATGTTTGCTTGGTGTGCAGGGAGACGTTGACATGCAGGGTTTAAAACATCGTTTCTTTTGCAGCGAGATTCATTCTCTCACCGTCTGAAACTCCTGATGTCGCCATATTTTTACCTGTTCAATTCAGTTCAGTTTTATTTATACAGCACCAAATCACAACAACAGTCGCCTCAAGGTGCTTTATATTGCACAGTAGATTGTACAATAATAGATACAGAGAAAAACCCAACAATCATATGACCCCCTATGAGCAAGCACTTTGGGGACAGTGGGAAGGAAAAACTCCCTTTAAACAGGAAGAAACCTCCGGCAGAACCAGGCTCAGGGAGGGGCGGAGCCATCTGCTGTGATTGGTTGGGGTGAGAGAAGGAAGACAGGATAAAGACATGCTGTGGAAGAGAGAGAGATTAATAACAGATATGATTCAATGCAGAGAGGTCTATTAACACATAGTGAGTGAAGAAGAAACACTCAATGCATCATGGGAATCCCCGGCAGCCTACGTCTATTGCAGCATAACTAAGGGAGGATCCAGGGTCACCTGGTCCAGCCCTAACTATATGCTTTAGCAAAAAGGAAAGTTTGAGCCTAATCTTGAAAGTAGAGATAGTTTCTGTCTCCCGAATCCAAACTGGAAGCTGGTTCCACAGAAGAGGGGCCTGAAAACTGAAGGCTCTGCCTCCCATTCTACTTTTAAATACTCTAGGAACAACAAGTAGGCCTGCAGAGCGAGAGCGAAGTGCTCTAATAGGGTGATATGGTACTACAAGGTCATTAAGATAAGATGGGGCCTGATTATTTAAGACACAGACATCGAACTCCAGGCCTCGAGGGCCGGTGTCCTGCAGGTTTTAGATGTGTCCTTGATCCAACACAGATGATTTAAACGGCTAAATCACCTCCTCAACATGTCTTGAAGTTCTCCAGAGGCCTGGTAATGAACTAATCCTTTGATTCAGGTGTGTAGACCCAGGGTGAGATCTAAAACCTGCAGGACACCGGCCCTCGAGGCCTGGATTGGCAAAGCCTTATTTAAGACCTTGATGTGAGGAGCAGGATTTTGAATTTTCACCATCGTACGTAGAAAAACTCACAATACATCGAGTTTATTTGTTATATTGTTTGATTTGTAGTTTGTATAGTTTAAAGTTGTTTCTCTGCATGTGTGGATTGGATGGGTTGTTACCAACATCTAGTGAGAATTTCATGTGAACATCACCTTTAGAAATATATGTAGACAATTGGTGATGCATTCAATATGTTTTACGTGTGTGTGTGTGTGTGTGTGTGTGTGTGTGTGCGCTCACAAACAGAGGTTGGTTGTGTTACTGAACTCCCTGACTGTGAGGAAGCCCTGGGTGGGCTCTGGTGACAGACTGCCTGCTCTGCTGTTTGGACGATTATTCAGTTTTTTGTGTTTTTTCTGGCAGATTGTGATGCGCTCCTTGGTGGCGAGGTGGGGGTTGGAGTTTGGGAAGTTTCCATTCGGTGCCTGTGAGGAGCCAATAAGGTAAAAACTGATGATACTTTCTAAAAATTACAGTCACATGTTTTCTGCACACTGAGCAGTCGGTGTGACGGCTTTGTTGCTTATCACATGGTCTCGGAGCCTCTTCATCGTCATCCTTATCTGTGGGTCTGAGGAAGACTTACTTTGTTTGCTGTTACTGTGTTTCTGTTTTTCACTTTTGTAGTGAACTTCATCTCGCAACAACTTGGCCTCATCTTACTGAAGGCATAGTTGTGGATAATGACGTGTACAGGTAAGGCTGTGTGCGCAGTGTTCTGGTGTACTGTACTAAGAGCAGCTGCAACATACCAGCTAGATCGTTTTGTTACCTCGCAACACTCAGCCTCACTGCAACTGTGTCACCAGCTGAGCCACGAGGAAACCGATGGGCTCAAATTGTGGTCATAAATATTTTGTACTTGTGAGTTCAAACTCACACACTGCCAGGGGACCTGAGCGCAGAGTTTTACACACAGTTTGTTGCTTTGTGTCTGTAAGACGACCTTAACAAAAAAAATTGTAACTCGTGTAAATATTTTTTACAAACACACAAATTCTCATCTGTAGATGCATAAACATAAAATCTTCAGATATTCTGGTTTACAAGGTTACAAAGCTCACAACTACACATTTGATTTACAAGTACAAATGACCACAATCTGAGCCCATAGAAACCAGCACTAATCAGCCAGTGACCACAGCTGATGCTAGCGTGGGCTAAAGTGCACCACACTGAGTGATGAGGTACCCGGGCTAGAAAGACAACTCCAGTTTGAGGCGCGTGTCCTCCTGACATTTGGTGTTTGTGTTAACGATCCAATGGGAAAGCTTTGATGGGAGTGAGCTGTTCACTTGCACTATAGCACACAAAACGCTGCGCTGAGCACTGAGTGTTGCATCCGTGTACACACTGCATTGCTTCATATTTCACTCGTAAAGTAGGAAATGGGTGGAGCAGTTTATTAAAAGGGTAAACGTACATGGGTTTGATTGTAAGGCCCAAACAGAGCTGGCACAGGTCTAACAAGCTTGTGCATGAAGGGACAAACTGAGTGTGACATAAGGAAATGCTTACATGTGTAATTATCTTGATTACTGGTGAAGGACTACGTCACATGTAATCAAACATGACTCATTACTTATAAAAACCCTTTAACTAAAAGTGTATCAGAAACTCTCCTCTACTGTTTACTCTGTTTATCACCCAACAGTGACCTCGACCCTCTTCAAGCTCCTCACTGGTCAGTTCGAGTCAGGACGGCTGAAAATCCTCAGTGTTTACTGGGTAAGTTAAACTGATCAGTGGGACACTCAGGGACAGAGACCATGATGCTTTGGGGCAGACCAGAGGTTTTACTAGTCAGTACAGATTTCAAACACACCGCTACATACTACATTAAGGTCAGTGCATTAAGTGCACTGACCTTAATGTAGTATTTTTCTGGTTACTAATACACTTGGATCCATTACAAACATACACATTGTTGTGTGATGTGTGAAGACTTTTTATGGCTTTGTTTTTTGTCCAAACAGCACAGAGGAAACTATTTCTAAGCCAAGAGGCTAAAATTCATGCATCAAATGATACGCAGCAGATAAGACGGATGTAATCAAGCTACCGATAGAAAGAACATAGTAAAGGACAAATAAAGTGTCTTTTTTCCTCATTGTTCTCTGTGTGGGCCTCCCACTTCCTCCCACAGTCCAAAGACATGCAGTTAGTGGGGACAGGTTCATTGGGGCTCTAAATTTCCCACGGTGTGAATGTCTGTCTCTGTGTTTGCCCTGCGACAGACTGGCGACCTGTCCAGGGTGTGCCCCGCCTCTCATGACAGCCCCAAGCACTTTACATGTGATGTAAAGTGGACTTTTCTTTTGTTGCCACGTCCATGATTTAGAAAATGTTACACAGATGTTGTCCTGCTTCGCTGTGCTGAAGCGTGTGCTTCATGAAAAGTTTGAATAAGAAAATATCAGGTCAGTAACTGTTTTCGTTCCCTGTAGGTGAGGCTGTGACAGAGCTCTTTAAACTCTGCTGTAGGACTGAGTCTACAGAGGAGATTCCTGGAAGAGGATACGCTGAAGATGAGGGCAAAGGTCAGGTTCCTGGCTTTACTTGTTGAGTGACCATACTGCATTCTGGAAACGTGCGTAGCTTACTGGGAGATCTGGGCATCTGTGCTGACCCGGGCCTCAGTAATTGAACAGAAACTCTTGGATGTGTTTGTCGTCTGTAGAAAACAGTGACATCAGCTCTGCTTTGTCCAAGCTGACCGAGCCAGCAGCAACTGTGCCCATTTCCAAACTGTCCGTCTCCAACATGGTGCACAGTGCCCGGAAGCACATTCGCCGCCATCGACGCATCGATGAGTCGCCCCTTAACACCGAGATACTCAATTCTGGTAAGAGTTAATCATGTAACCTGTTTAAAAGGCATTAACTAGTCGGAGTTGACTAATACTTGACTGAGTTTTAATGGTTTCAGCTCATTTTATGAGGAAACTGATTCTGACAGAAGAGGTGTGGATCCCGTGTTAGGAGACGGTGAGCGTGATATTCAGAGCAGCAGAGACCTCGGAGCGTGTGGTAGTTTGACTCGTACTGATGTGGCTCCTCTGCTTCTTTTCACAAACAGTTTTTCCTTCCTGGTTACTGTTGAGCCCGTCACACTCAGCAGGTCGAGCTCGAGCTAAGACAGCCTTGAATCTTAAAACTACAGCCGTAATTGCATTTATGTCTTAGAGTGCTGGCCACAGATATTGATCCCATCTGACAGCAGCTCAGTAAAGCACAAGAGCGTCATCTTAAACAGGATATCAGGCAGCGTTCTTATTTTTATTGTCTATTTCTGGTCACGTCCTGCTTTTGCCACTGAGCGATCAGCATCCTGTGTTTTATCGTGAAGTGATGACTACGTGAGCTCCACTTGTTTAATTCTTCTAACATCTATAAAACAACAGAGTTTCTAAATGACAGACTTGTTTATTTGTGTTTGTGTCTCAGTATCTGTTTCCAGATGCTGCTGTGGAGAAGTCTGACTGTAAGAATAACACTCAGCTGTCCAACTCCAGTGGGACATCGGAGCAAGAGAAAACCTCTGATTATGTATGTTTGCCTCTTCACCACTCGCACACTCAAGGTTACACTCAGGTCAGGTCCAGTATAAGTTTCAGAGTGAAGACAGGCTCAGTGCTGTCAGTACTTTGTCAGGATTTTTATTAGAATGTATTAAATTTGGTGTCCTGCTGTTTGATTTCATGCTGGTCTTTTCCCTCGTTGTAGAACCTTTCCCACCAGCTGAAGTCAGCCCCCAGTGACAGTCTGACCTACCGTCTGGCTCTGTGTGTGTGTCTGGTCAACTATTACTACGGTGGGCTGCGGGCTGTTGGACACCTCTGGCAGGAGTTTGTCCTTGAGTTGCGTTACCGGTGGGAAAATAACCATCTTGTTTGTGGGTGGGTACCTCACAGGCTCGTGCTGCTTTGATTTTAAAGATGTCACACATATTAACATTTTCATTTTATAGCAGGTAAAATAAGTATTGAACACGTCAGCAGTTCTCTAAGCAAATATATTTCTAAAGGTGCTTTGATGTGAAATTATCACCAGATGTCGGTAACACAGGGACATTAAACACACAGACATTTATTTATTACTTTATACAAATGTTGGTGATGACAGTTCATGGCAGCTTCTGTATGGAGAAACCAGTCCCATCATTGCTCATGACTTTGACCCACTCACCACACAAACAGTCTATAGATCCCGAATGCTCCGTGGATCCTTCCCACAGATTCGGCTCAGGTGATTGGCTGGGCCGTTCCAGCAGCTTTACTTGATTTTTCTGAAACCAACAGTTTCCATTGGCTGTGTTTGTGATCATGGTCTTGCTGAAACATCCATCCTTGTTTCATCTTCATCATCCTGGTAGATGGCAGCAGATTTTAATCAACAATGTCTCCATTCATCCTTCCTGGAGTTATATTTAATGTCTCAGTCCCTTTTGCAGCTTGTTATAAAGTTTTTATGCATAACTTTTCTAAGCAATCACACATTTTTTTGGGAACATCAAAATCATAATGCTCCCACCTCCAGCCTTCAGTGTTGCTGTGGTGTTTTTGGGATGAAGCCACCCAAACACGGTGTGTTTACAGCATTCAAAGAGTTTTGCTCTTAACAAAGGCAGTCGCACTTTTCTCCTCTCCCTTATCTTCCCTGCTTAGCCTCTTGTGTGCTTGTTTAGTCTCGTGTTTTTTGTATTACTTTTCCCTGGAACAGTCTCTCACAGTCTGTTCTCTAAAACCTAAAAGAGGAATTATGGATTGGATCAACTGGTCCCTGAATGCAATTGACACCCCTTTCTCAACGAGAAGTCTGGGCTCGGGTGAGCCTGAGTGCTGAAGATATCTACCTATTCGGAACCATGATAACAGGGTTCTGGCTGATCGGAGCTGGCTTGGCCCTGGCTTATCGAAGAATTAAGAAAGCGGAACCGGCTGTTCAAACCCCCACAAGGCTGCCCGCTGGGATTCAAACGATGGGAAGAGGCGTGAGTTTCTCAAAATGGGCTCATTGAACGCAGCATGGATAAGATCTTGGAGAAGCTTACGGCTGCTGTGAATACTCAGAATAAGACTTCTGAGTGCAAATTGGATCACATCTTGGAGAAGCTCACTGCGGTCGTTGTTAACTTGTTATTTTCTGTTATATTGCGAGAGTACTGTTGCCCGCGAAGGGTTGTTGTTGGTGTGGAGAAAAATGGCGTAACAAATAAAGGCACACACTTACACAGACATATATACACATGCAGATGTACACTCCTCCCCCCTCCCCCTCCAAACGCCTTTGTGTAAAGCGCTTTGAGTGCTCAGAAGAGTAGAAAAGCGCTATATAAGAACCAGTCCATTTACCATTTAACCAGAGGAGTATTGCACTGGTTGGATGGCAGCAGCCATGGAGGGAGGGTGTAATTGTCCCGTGTTATGCTGGTGTTTTGTATTAGATGTAAGCTTACATTTGGCAGCATTAGTGAACATTATACTGAATGTTACACAGGAGTGTCTCAGGCAGGAGGGAGGCTCACTCGGTCCATTCACTGAGCTTAGTGTTCAGTGATCGATGGTCCAGGGGAAAAGCTGTTTTCTTAGCCTGGCTGTCCTGTTTCTTGAACAGCTGCTGTCCAGGATGAGATGAGATTTGATTGGCTCTCCTGAGACAGCGAGTGCTGACCATGTCCTCCAGGGAAGGAAAGGGACAGGCACTATTCTTCTGTGCTGTCTTAATGACCCACCGAGCAGTTAGCATACCAAGCTGTTAGCAGTAGGTGGGGACACACTATGGTGCTGTGGTAAAAAAGCCACCAAGACTTTCTTCTCCAGATGGTTCCTCCTCCTCCTCAGCATCCTGAGGTGGAGTCTTTGACTTTGGACCATGAGAGGTCCTCAGCTATGTGAGTCCCCAGGAACGAGGACACTCGCTGAACACAGTCTGCTTGATGTGGAGAGGAACGTGTTTCCCTCTGCTGAGGTCACATCTCCTTAGTTTTGATGCCGCTGAGCAGACGGTTGTGTTCATTGCAGCAGCCTGTCAGGTTTTTAACCTCCTGCCTGTTCGCCGTCTTCTCCACTGATGATTGTCGCATCATCAGCAAATGTAACGATGGTGTTAGAGGGGCAGGTAGGTGTGAACTCATGAGTGTACAGGAGAGCAGGCAGAGACGCCTGTGGATACTTTATGAATGCAGATGATAATATTCTGCCAGCGTTTCACTGACTTGTTCAGCAAACTTTAAACACACTTCACGCTTCTCTTTTTTTCTGTGGCTCTTGCGCACATATTGTTTTCTTTGAAACAGTCGTACCTGCTGATTCCAGGCCTTTCTGTGGCTCTTCATAACTGGGCCTTGACTCTTCTGATAATTCTTTTCACTGGTCTGTGTGAAATCTTGTGGGAAGCACCTGGTCGTGGCCCATTTATGGTGAAATAATATTCTTTCCACTTTACCAAAAGTGCGCTGGAACCTTCAGTAGTTCTTCTGTGACCACTGCCACCAGCATGTTTTGCAAAAGTCTTGAGAGAGCTCGTTGTTTTTACCCGTCATGAGACGTTTGTTGTGTGAAACCTGAATAATGAGACCATCAGTTGGGACTGAACCAGCTGATATTTGATTTGATATTAATTGGCGAGGTCTGTGACGAGTTACATGACTCTTTGGTGGCAGGACTCCTGGGCTGGAGGTGCGAGTCCCACTGAGTCTGTGGATGTTGTTGGACTGTCCTGGTTTCCCACCTCGGGATAAGCAGACTGCAGTAGCGGTTTCCCTTTCTAAGAAGTGGGACTAGGGGCTGTGCTTGAACTTGGGAATGATACTCCAAAGGAAGTCTGTGACTGGGTCAGTTCGTTAGTTGAACCTGAGGTTGAGGATATATTTTCAGCCCTGGAGCTCCTCTGCCTGCTGTCAGATGGTGACGGCATACAAAGTATCTGGTACCACTGTCCTCTGTGTGCTGCTGTTGGTCCGTCAGCTGTGGAGAGAGTGAAGAATAAGTGATAATGAAAAGTTGTTGTTCTCGTTGAACTCTGTTATTGCTGCTTTATTCGTGGCCAACACTCAGCAGATATTGGCATCAGCCGATTTCAGTCGGGATCTCAAAGGACTTCATGGAAGAGCAGAACCTATTTGCAGACATTTGTGGGACCTCGTTAGACTGTTGACTTGGACACAGACAGAAGACAGAAACACATTTTGAGACCAGAGGAGATGGATCTGTCAGAGCGGGGCCCCCAGGCTGTGGAGTGCTTTGCCTCCATCATTATGTTGCCTTGATTGCATTTATTTTTATAAACAGCAGCTTGAGACTCATTTATTTAGCCTGGCTTTGAACTAGATTTGTGCTGTTTCATATTATTGTGAAGCACTCTGTGGTTCTTATCCTGTGCCATATAAATAAAGTCAAATGCTGGATGTCTGTACTTTGTCCAGCTTCAGCTGTCCAGCTGAGCCGACACTTTAGAATCGGGCTTTGGTGTTGTTGTCAGTCATGTTGGCTCTCCGTCCGTCTCTAATAACAGACAAATGACCAAAATGTAAAGATCCAACTCCAAGTACATAATACCAGGCACAAAAGCCCCTGCAGTGTTTGTGCCGTGCTCTAACTAAAACTTTGCTTGAAATTGTTTAAGCAGTATTTGTTTCTCTGTTAACACACTGGTGTTCACTCATATCCATCTCTGTGCTTCCTAATCTGCAGGCTGGCAGGTGGAGCTCCTGATCTTCGCTGTTGTCTTTTGCATCAGAAGTTCCAGGTAGCCACACAGTGCACAAAGTGCACAAAGTGCAAGGACTAATCGAACGATTTAAAAGACAAAAAACAACATCATGCACATTTGTAGACTTGCAACTTTAATTCCAGTGGTTTATCAAAAGTGTTGTGTTAACTTTGATAATTGGAACGATGTTTAGGTGATAAAGAGAAAAATGAATTCTGAGAGCTGATGCTCAGTGTGATACAGCATCTTCAAACTCCCAAACACCTGTTCATGTCGTGTTGTCTGTTGAACACAAGTAGCAGTGTTATGTTTCCATGTGTGAAAAGAGTTTTTGTTCCTGGACAGATGCTGAATTGTTGTATCGAAAGGAAGAAGGCCAGAGATGAATCTCACAAGGTACCCGAGGGGAAAGAAAAGGAACACAGGGTCTCAGGTGCCTGCCAGAAGAGCCGCCAAGGACCAGAGTGTGCAACCAGTGCTTCCAGTTCAACAAGAGAGATGTCTCAAGGAAAATCCTGGGACTCGTGGAGTGACAGCGAGGAGGAATTCTTCGAGTGCCTGAGTGACCAGGGCGAGACTGAGGCGACACAAACTGAGGGCAGAGCTGAGGGCAGGCTGCACCCCTACAACAACATGACTCTGCTCAAATCTGCAGAGCCTCTCTATGTTCCCGTCACACAGGTCAGAGTCACTGCCTCACTGTGCAAACACATCATATGCTGTTATTTATTCCAAATACAGCATGTTGAAAATAATAGTCGGGGTCACACGGGGTGGAGCCTATCCCATACCATAGGGCGAGAGGCGGGGTTCACCCTGGACAGGTCGCCAGTCGCAGGGCGAACACAGAGAGACAGACAAACATTTATCCCAGGGGTGGGCAACTCCAGGCCTCGAGGGCCGGCGTCCTGCAGATCTCACCCTGTGTCAACACACCTGAATCAGATGATTAGTTCAGCCTCTGGAGAACTTCCACGATAAGGATAAGCTTTATTTGTTGGTTGCCTGCAGCTGAGATGACCTAATCGACCATACATACAATGTACAAACTTAACATTGGGGATACAGGTCAGGCTAACTAGCAACAAAGGATAGCCCTAACCCAAGACATGTTGAGGAGGTCATTTAGCCATTTAATCAGCTGTGTTGGATCAAGGACACATCTAAAACCTGCAGGACACCGGCCCTCGAGGCCTGGAGTTGGACACCTCTGATTTATGCTCTCATTCACACCTGTGGGCAGTTTAGAGTCAGAGTTAACCCAACCCCACTCGCTCCATGTTCAAAGACGTGCAGTTAATAATTAGAACTAAAACAAAGCGGTTGTAACAGTACAGAGGCGACCTTTGTGTGACAAAACCATGAAAGCAGATCTCATATAAGTGGTTCACAGAAATGTCATTAACCTCAGCTGAAGCTGACTGAGTCTGATATCTGTGCATCATGTTTCATTTTCAGGAACCAGCTCCAATGACAGAGGACCTGTTAGCAGAGCAGTCAGAGGTACTGACCAAACTGGGCACATCAGCTGAAGGTACCCACCTGCGTGCTCGGATGCAGAGTGCCTGTCTGCTATCTGCCATGGAGTCCTTCAAAGTGAGTCGGACACACTCTGGGTCAGCTGTCTCCTAAGTTTCTTAGTGCTTCCTGTCTTACATCCACACTTAGACGGACACATCGGAGAGCAGCTTGGGGTTAGTATCTTGGCTAAGGATACTTGGCCTGCAGACTGGAGGAACCAGGGATTGAACCACGACCTTCTGATCAGTACATGACCTGCTAATGAGCTACAGCCACCCGTTAGCCTTCAGCATTAGCCACATGTTGTGGAAGTTTTCCATTAAATAAAGCCTGCAGACGAGCGGTAGCTAACATTCTTTAATCAAAACACAGAACAGAAAACCAAGCTTGGTGGAGAGCCTGCATGATCGTGGGGCAGACGGTCAGCAGAGTCTCCCTGAGCCTAGCATGGCTCTCAGTTAAAAACCTTCTTCAGGAACAAAAGGCAGTGCACAGCTGTTTCACACCTTAAGGTTCACACTCCCTTGCTACCTCCCAGAGTCCTCGAAGAGACAAAAGATTCTTCCTGTGGAGTTCTGCTTCCCCCAACTTCCTTACCAGACTCCCACCATCTGTCTAACTGCATGAGTGTGAGACATGCTAAAATCCAGTGGCACCAAGGCATTATACAATAACATAATATGAATAATACATAAATAAAAGAAATTCTTATACACACATTAGCGTCAGTGTGCCCTCGAGTTGCTACATGTCTGCTAGTTTTACTGTTCAGGATGTTTTGTGTGTGTGTGTGTGAACTGCCTGCAGTGAACATAACTGTGCAGTCACACACACACACACACACAGTAGTCACAGAGGATACCGCTGTGGTAGGGTGACCATAAAGAGGACACTGGGCCCAGTCATGAAGAACTTTAATAATACTGTTAGCTTAAAGAAAACGACGTCTTCTCTGTGCAGTTAATGAATGGGATATTAATGAATTAATAAAAAATGTCATGTAGGCTTTTACAAGTAAACTAGTGTGAAATAAGAGGACTGTTGATCAGCCTACGCTGTGGAAAGCTGTGACTCTGTCACTGACACGTGTGGCATGATGGATGCAGTCATGCTGGGAGAAGCTACGTGAGTGCAGAAACCTCTGATCACCAGACGATCACGTGGTCGTCAGTTTTCAAACAGCTCATTGCAGTTTTATAAATCATCTTCAGAGGTTACTTGAACCTTGTCTTTGCAGAGACCTGCAGATCTGAGGCAGTAATGCAGTGATAATGACCAGCACACAGTGTAAGTCATGCTGCAGCTGCCCTAAATCTACAGTGTTGGTTATTCCCACCATGTCTCTATGTTTCTGATCCAGTGTGGACGAGCTCTTTATTCAGTCTGAACTGGTTTTAATACTAAAATACAATTGATTTGTTATTCATAGATTTTCAGATTTACACAAAAAAGTAAAACATTTGTTGCCAGATCACACGTATTTACTTCCAGTCCTGAACAGAAGGAAATCGTTTTGATGCCTAAATGACATTTTATGTTCAGTGACAGCCTGGTGTGCTTGGGTCCATGAATGCTGTGGTGTCGTGAGTGGGCCCTGTTAGAGTCGTCAGTGCCAGTATGAGGTGTCAGTGAATATATTTACACATTACTTCATTTAAAGTACGAGTTTGTGTCTCTGTCCACAGGCAGCCAACCCCGGCTGTGTCCTGGAGGATTTTGTGCGCTGGTATTCACCTCGGGATTACGTAGAAGAGGAAGTGGTCGATGAGAAGGGCAACACGATGGTGACGGGGACACTCAGTCCCAGGATGAAGATCCCAGGCAACATGTGGGTGGAGGCTTGGGAGACTGCCAGGGTCACACCTGCACGACGCCAAAAAGACTTTTTGATGACACCAAGGAGGCCGAGAAGGTCTGAAGCAGGTCGTTCGTTTTGCCACATGCGTGTTTTAAGCCAAACGTGTTTACTAAGTGGATCACAAAGTGTTTTCATGAATGTTTCTGCTGATTTTCAGGATCAGCTTGTGCCATGGGACCGTTTTGGCTCATGTCTGTTGGAGAAGTCAGTTTAACACAGATCTGTGCTCACAGACATGTTGAAGCATTTTCACATGTTGATGAAAAAGGATCTGATGCTGTCACACACGATGTTTAACTGACACACAGCAGCTCTCTGTGGTGTGATGGTGTTAAATGAAGAACAACTTTAAACCAGCTTCTATTAATGATCCGGTCGGCTTTATGGGAAAGGGACAAACAGTAACTGGGTTAGTTGTTTCCTCACCCAAAGAGGGTCCTGGATTTGGACCCGGGCAGGTCCCTGCCAAGCGTTTGCATGTTCTTCCTGCACATATGAAAGCAGAGCTCGGAGCTCCAGTTTGCACCATCACTGAAAATGTTGGCTGTCTTTTAAAGACATTGTTTATCCAAAAAGAGAAAGTTAAAAATAATGCTCACTGATAGTCTTATGACAGATTTAAAGATCTGGGTATGACTGGTCCCTCTGTGAATAACCATCATAGAGAAAGGTCACCATTTATCTGGAGTCTTCTTCAGAGGCAGCCTGTTGGCTGTGCAAAAATATTCTGTTGATCTGGAAGAGCAAAAGGAAAACAGAAGCCAGGCAAACTAAACTTTTTGGGGGTTTGTCTTTAGGTTCTGCTCTACATGGCGATGCAGAAACCTGCAGACCTGGCCCGTCGCCTCCTGCCCTGTATACTTCATGCAACTATTCTGAAGTTGAAGGAAGAAGGTAAGTCCTCACCGTTTGGTTGAAAAACACGTTTATATGAAATAAAATCAGGGAAAATAACTCTGAGCCCACAGCAGGTAAATTACAGTCAGACCGAAATACAAAAAACTAAAGATATTAAAATAAGTACTAAAAAAATGAAATGCAACCCGAGATGTTAATGGAGAAAAAAAACAGAAGCTGCATGAATAAAAAAGTAGAAATCTTGGACGCTGCCAGCATAATGCACAGGCTTTTGACGGGGCTCGCACACAAACACAAAGCAGAGGATGAAGCATCACCAAATATGTTTCCAAACCAAAGAAGATAAGAGGAAGCATACCTGCGCAGCGGTGGGTGATGAGGAGAGGCCGCAGCGTGTCTGTCTTAAAGTGCAAGTTTGTGACAGACAGGACTCGGAGGACTTGGTCAGAAGCTTTGCTGCAGCGTTCTGAACAACTTGCAGATGCTCCAAAGAGGCTTTACACAAACAAGTAAACAAAGAATGACAAAAATGCAGACGACATGAAACAAATGCATCAATGAATTTCCGATTCTGAGCTTGATACAACGGGACTCAGCTTAGCAATGTTTCTCAAGTGATAAAAACAGGAGCGGACCAGAGATTTAACATGAGCGTCCAAAGTCAGAGCTGAGTCAATAGTAACACCAAGGTTCCTGATAGAAGGTTTGTTAAATGTAGCAAGTGGACCCAAGTTTTCCATAACACTAGGCACAAATCTTTTAGGAGCACAAACAAGGACTTCAGTCTTCTCCTCATTTAGCTGAAGAAAATTATCAGCCATCCAACCTGTAATGGAATCTGTGCACCTATGCAAAATCTCTAATTATGGAAACGTCTTAGGGCTTAAAGGAGATATATAACTGAATATCATCTGCATTGCAGTGATAAGAAATGTCCTTAAAAGTGCTCAATAATTTCTGAAAAGGGAGTAAAGACAACAAAAACAATAAAGGCCCCAAACCTGAACCTTGTGGCACACCATAGGCAAGAAAAGTAGAAGAGGGACTGTACTTAGAGGTAGCCACTGAAAAGGATCGTTCATGCAAATAAGATTCGAACCATTCCCAAGCAGACCCTGATATACCCACCCAGTGTCTCAGCCTATCCAGCAGAATATGATGGTCCACACTGTCAGAGTCAGACAGAGTGTCATTTTACCCCCACCGGCTGATGTGTGAAGACTTCTCTGGGATGCTCGCTCCTGTCACGCTGAGGTGGAGCGTGTCTGAATTTGATCCTGATTTTCTTTTTTCTGACTTTTTTCACACACACACACACACACACACACACACACACACAGGTCCCCAAAAACAATTGTCTAAAAAAGTGGCATTTTTGTCAACAAAGCAAACTTGGTTTAAAATGACAGCAGTTTTAATTTCTAACTCAAACATCCTGTTCATTTGGGTTAGGCTTGTTTTTGTACACAATAACATCAGTTTGTAAAAGGGAAACATTTTAGACATACTGAAGTTGCATCTTAAAAAATGGAATCCTACGGAGTTAAAGAGATTCAGAAGTTCAGCGTTCCAAACACAATCACATTTTTTAAAGAATACCTGGAATATATTTAATTTTTGAAAAGTTTAAAAATCTAAGACAGGGGTTCTGCCTTTATTAGCCTTATTCATTGAAACATTTTTCTTAATGCGACATTTGTGTGTTTTCTCCAGATAAAATTGAGGATTAATTTTGCCATGTTCAGATTTTGGGAATGTTCAAGTTCAATATAAATCTTTTGTAATTAAGGATCTGCCTAAAATAGTCATGTCCACCTGAAGCTACAACTCAAACCTCTGTTCAGCTGAATTACTTTGAGGGTTGACATTTTCAAATGATCATCAACAACACTGGACAGTTTTCATCCTCTCCTGTCTCACTGTGACAGGGGTGTGGTCTCTGGCTCTGCTGCAGTAAAGCGGTAGTACGGTAAGCTCACGGGGCGGAGCCAGGAGGTCGGAAGGGACAGGTGAGAGGGATTGCAACTAATGAAAGCTTTCCCACCTTTTAGTGCTTGGAGTTGGGAAGGAGCTGGAAAAGCTGGCTTCCCGGTTGAATACTAAGTGCTGAAGGAGTGGAGAATGAAAAGTGCTGTAACCAATAATTGAACGCTGTGTGGGTCCTGATCATTTCAAAGTCACTAAACACTAAAATACAATATCATTGGTACTATTACTATAGTTACTTTTAAGGCTGCCGTGATTAAATTTAAGGGGGCTTTAGCACTCCCAACAGGGTCTAAACTCGCAATTTCTCTGAATTATCCGGTCTTTGCAGTTCTAAGTAATATGTAGGTTACTTAGGCGAGACTAACATTGTAAGTGACAGTAATGTCCATCCATCTATCTTTTATGATTTAACAGAATAAAAACTTTTCTGACCAAGACACAGAAGCAATGATTAAACATGTGAACACTCCAGAGACACACCTGTACCAAAACAACTGAAACATCTAATCTGCACTTATGCACAAATATATACTTTACTGTAGAGAATGTTGTTTGACAAGCTGCAGAACTGTGACCTAGCTCTGAGTTCACAGTTAAACATACATGAATATAGCAACGGGGCCAGCGGGAGACCATATGAACTGGACACAAAGTTCACAAAGGAAAAAATGCGCTCTCACTCACACACGCTGTGCATGCAAGCAGACACCTGTAGTACTCTGTGAGAAATGTACACATGTCTGTAAAAGTGTAAAGACTATCTGTCTTAGATTGCAGGGGCCAGCAGGAGATAAATAGGGGAGACATTTTATTTAGGTGCACTAAAAGTATATCAGAGTGCTCCTCAGTCACTCATTAACAAATTCTATGAATTAGTGTAACTCAGAATTCTCAAACTCCAGTCGTCGAGGGCCGGGGTCCTGAAACTTTTCCATGTGAGCCTGTTGCAACACACCTGAATACAATTAGTAAGTCATTAGCAAGAGTATAGAACTTGACTGCATGCTGACGTGGCAACCCCTAACCCTACCTACTCAAGTAAAATTAAGTAAATGTAAGTGTTTGGAAAAATGTAAAATGGCCTGTATTTGTATAGCGCTTTTACTTAGTCCCTAAGGACCCCAAAGCGCTTTACACTACATCCAGTCATCCACCCATTCACGCACACATCCACACACCGGTGAAGGCAGCTACATTGTAGCCACAGCTGCCCTGGGGCGCACTGACAGAGGCGAGGCTGCCGGACACTGGCGCCACCGGGCCCTCTGACCACCACCAGGCCAACGGGTGAAGTGTCTTGCTCAAGGACACAACGACCGAGACTGTCGGAGCCGGGGCTCGAACAGGCTCGGCAAACTTCCGATTACAAGATGAACTGCCAACTCTTGAGCCACGATCGCTGTACTTCTAAAAGTACTTTTATTGCACCATGTTCATTCACTCATGAGCTGCTGTAACATGAATCAAATGGCTGAAATGCAACCTCAGCATGCAGTCAAGTTCTAGAGTCATGCTAATGACTTACTAACTGTATTCAGGCGTGTTGCAACAGGGTCACGTGGAAAAGTTTCAGGACACCGGCCCTCGAGGAGGAGTTCGAGACCCCTGCTGTGAGCCACATCAGTAGTAATAGTGGGCGGGGCTAGAGCCCCGAGACCCGTGCCGACAAGTGTAGCCGTGTTTCACCTAACTATGCGTATTTCTTCCTTTGAATACTTTGTATTTTGCAGCGCGGGACTTCGAGGCGGGCTGTGGGCGGCGCACCCAATAAGAAGTAGACGGGGTTACTGCTGCTTTTGCTGTTGCTTTTTGCATTGGCTGAACAAAAGTCAATTTCATGTTGCATTAGTTTTTATTGGGTGGGCAAGTCGCCAGATAGGGTGGACTGATCTCACATCTGTCCGTGGAATGGGTCAGCCTAGAACATTGTAACAGGGAAAGTTTTGTAACTCTTGGCTCTGAGCAGTGTCCAAACGCTACTTTTCTCTTTTGAAACCTTTATTTTGAAATAAAGAGACCGGAAGTGCTGCCGGCGAACCCTCGAATCACCGAAGAAGCTTCGACAAAACAGGAGCGAGTCGGCTGGATAAGTTCGAAAAAGATCACTGTGTTCCTCAGACGGACTGTGAGGCTGTTTTCAACAGCGGTTATTTACAACATGGCTCCCACTAACGTCTTTCAGCCGTACTCCTCAGAAGCGGGTAAATATACGGAGTGTTGGCAGCGGTAACAGGTATCTGTTTGCTAAACTTGGTGCTGCAGCTACTGTACAGGGACCCACTTCATAAAACACGTGTTCAGCAAGTATTCGTTTCCATTCGTATCACACACGTGTGCGGTGGAGCGTGTACTTCTGCTGCTGTACAATCAGATGTGAAGCACGTGGCTCACGTCCTCATAATGTACATTATTATGTATAAAACCCAAATGCAAATCATGTCAGTGCGTGTTTACTCTGCCGTGACGACATTAAAGGAGAAAAGTCCTGAATAATTGCAGAATGCCTCGTGCCTGTTTTTCTTTTTTTCCTTTTTATTGTATATAAAGAAAAGCGTTTCAATCACAAACTGATGTAAAACAAAGTCATCAGACAGCTGGAAATAAAGTTTGTGATGGTCAGAATTTTCTAGCACAGAAGCCCCAGACCCCACCCTAATCTGTCACCCAGTCTTTAAATAAAAAAGTACACTTGCTGTGTTTGTATATATACCATGTAGTGGTACTGCATATGTAAAAAAACCAAAAAATATCCAAAGAATATTTAAGTTATGCTGAATAAAAATCCACCCGTCTCACATTTATAACCTGCAGGATCACTTTTTTCTCTTTCTTTCTCCTGTTATGTGTAATATGTAGTTTGTCATTCTATAACTGCATCCCACTTTCTGCTCAGGATGCAGCTGCCCACTGGAGTCAGAGCTGAGAGCAGTGCTGCAGCAAAGGATCATGGTCTTGGATGGTGGAATGGGAACTATGATTCAACAGCAAAAGCTTGAAGAAGAAGATTTCAGGGGGGAGGAGTTCAAAACACATACACTGCCGCTGAAAGGCAACAATGACATTCTCAGCATCACACAGCCAGACATCATTTACAAAATACACAAGGTTGGTTAATCCAGTCATCGAAATGGGAATCTTTGCACTTCGCCTGCACTGTGCAGGTGTGTAATTGTATTTATGTGCAAACTTTGCTCTCCTCATTTTGGCTGCTTAAAGGAGTACCTGCTGGCTGGTGCTGATATCATAGAGACCAACACTTTCAGCAGCACGTCCATCGCCCAGACAGACTACGGACTTGAACACGTGGTATGATGTCCCTACTTGACCACAGCTTGGCTTGTATGGAACCATGTTAGAATTTATGACCAAGTCATTTATCCTTTTATGGAAGGGAGTCGTTTTTGTGAATATCAGGTTTCACCTCAGTAAAATATTTGTGTCTTCAGTATTTTTTTTATTATATTGATTTATTTACTGTTCAGCTCAATTGTATGTGCTGTAACAAAGACATTTTAATTAATTTTAAGTATATTACTACACTGACCTTTTCCACTGAAAACATGAGACATAATCATTTCAGTAATAAGTAATGACGGTTTGCTCTAAGGTGTAAACCTGTGTGTGTTGTGTAGGCTTATCGTCTCAACAAAGCATCAGCACAGCTGGCGAGGAGGGCAGCGGACGACGTCACTAAACAATGCGGTCAGCAGTACAGCCACACATTACTGTCACCAGTGTTTGTACAATGCTGCAGTGTCAGAGAGTTCATCAGCACCTTTGTGTTTGTTATCAGGTGATAAACGCTACGTGGCTGGGGCAGTGGGTCCCACCAATAAGACCTTGTCTGTTTCACCATGTGTGGAGAGACCAGATTTCAGGAACATCAGTAAGACTGCTCACTGGTTATTCAGCCAACGTTGTGCTTTAGCTTTTAAACACTGTCGATGTAAACGGTAGATAAGTGAGATGTTTTGTCGCTGCATATGTGAAGAGATGCGTGATTGGCTGATGAGCTGCAGTTAATGTTGTAACTATTTGCATAATATTGTGACTCTTGGATTACATTACAATTAATGATCACAGACATATTAGCAGGATCGGGAAGAGGAATGTAAGGAATTCCAGCACCGGTGTTTTATGCTTCATTATATGTGTGATTTATGAAGTAACTCTGGGCTGTACACTCAGATTGAATGATGTCATTGTGCAAAAAAGCACCATACAGTATGTAACTGCAATTAATAAAGTGTGTGTGTTTTCTGCAGCGTTCGATGAGCTAGTAGAAGCCTATTCAGAGCAGGTACGAGGGTTATTAGACGGGGGAGTGGACATCCTTCTAGTGGAAACCATCTTTGACACTGCCAATGCAAAGGTACCCCTCATCCTGTTTAAATAGTGGTAATGTTAAGGTTAAAGGATTAACACTGAGTAACCCACTGATGAATACATACAGCATTAATACTAGAATTTCAACTTATTCCACCAGTAGAGTGCACTTTTGTACTGTATGCAAGTCTTTTTTACACTCTTTCTACTTGATCATTGTATCTGCAGGCTGCCTTGTTTGCGATCGACCTGTTATTTGAAAAGAGCTACGAACGAAAGCCAGTCTTTGTAAGTCTGGTTCTTTATTCTTCTCCACGCTGCACGACTTTTAAAAACTGTTTACCTCATGTAGAATGGATCGAGGTGTGGACAAAAACACATCATTAAGGCTTCATTTTCAGAGTATTCTAGTTTCAGTCTCACATCCTAGAAACTTTGCTCATAGTTTCCTAAAAATGAGTGTTTCTCTAAATGTATTGCAGTTTACTACTAATTAATGGTGCATCTTCTAAATAAGAATGCTGAGGAAGTCCGGTGTTTTGCATCAGTTATTTAAAAATAAGCCAAAGTTTAATACACTGTAGACACACATTTAACCAAAAAGTATCGTTATTATGTCCTACAATGTCTCCGGTGTGACGTTTCCACAGGCTGATGATTTGGGGTGTCATGTGATCTGCTGGTGTCAGTGGTGGTTGGTACACTGTGTGTCAGTGCAGCCGGGAGATTGTAGGACACTTCATCCTGTTTGCTGACAGACTTTAACCTTTCCAGCAGCTGCCCACGTGTCACTACAGGCAGCATTTACTCCACATGTGTCAAAAGAAAGGCTGATAGTTCCCACGACTTTTCTTAAACACTTAAATATAAGAAGGATTATAACAAGACCTAATAAATGCAGCATAAAGAACTTTCTCTGTTTTGTATTTTTGTAAAATCCTTTAAAGCTTAACAAAGATGTTTTTAGAACTGGCTGAAAAGTATTGAAAAGTGATTCTAAAGAAATCAGTTCAGCTTTAATAAGTTGCTAATAAATCGCTGTCGTTGCCGTCTTACCGCGCTCATACAGATCTCAGGGACCATTGTGGACCGCAGTGGACGGACTCTGTCTGGTCAGACCGGAGAAGCCTTTGTAGTGAGTGTATCGCATGCTGATCCGCTCTGGTGAGTTACTGTACATCAAACCAAACAGCTGCTCTTCTAAATGTAGAACAAACCAGTGATGTGATACAAATGGCTTCCCAGTAAGACCCTTCCTCCTTTCTTTTGCAGTATTGGTCTGAACTGTGCTTTGGGGGCAAAAGAGATGAGACCATTCATTGAGGCCATAGGAAAAAGCACCACAGCTTTCATTATCTGTTATCCCAATGCAGGTAAGACACTCTGTGTAAATAGCAGTGGACACACAAACCACACAACATGCTGAATGTAGTCCAGGCAGTTCCTGTTGCAACATCTTTCAGACCCTCCAGGAAGATGTGATGTCATCATATCTACATGTTATCTTTCTCTGTTAGGCCTTCCCAACGCATTTGGAGGGTACGATGAAACTCCACAAGTAACAGCCTCCAATTTAAAGGTTTGATTAAGATTTTGTTTGTTTTTTCCTGAGTGACATTTAGGTGTAAAGCAGTACAGGAAGGGACAGAAAAACCTAGACCCCCGCAGTGAAGGGTCCACTTGTCCCCTTAGACTGAGTCAGAGCAATTAGCTTTACACCGTCTGAGCAGAATGATGACGCAGAGCTGGAGGGTCCCGAGGTCCAACCCAGATGGAGTCCGTCTGTGTGGAGTTTGTTAAATATCATCTGTCTGTACTCGCACAGGTTTCCTCTTGGAGCTCTGACTTCTCCCACCATGGGAAAAAGATGCTTGGTTAATGTTCCCTACGTCAACCTAGAACACTCTCACAAGAGAAACTCCTGATTTCCTCCTGAATCTGATATCCTGATATCCCAGGCTGATCACCTGTAGCTGACCTCATTGACAGCACTACATTTCTCAGCTTCCATGCAGGTGCTACTGTCAGCTTAATCAAACTGGAGGCCTGCCAGCTGCCATCCAGTGTGACTGAAAACAGTATTAAAAGACAAAAACCCGTCTGGGGTTGCTGAGGAGTTGTGCTGACTTTGTTTGGACTTCTGTGGAAAGTCTGTCGTAACCAGACACCCGTTTTAACCCTGTGCTGTAACCTTCCACATAACCTGTAACTACACATTGGGTCAGCGCAGCGATCTACGAATGAATGAAGGTTAATGTGTTGGGTTAAAATGGGTTTCCGGTTAAGACGTAAGTTAGGATGAAGATTTCCTGCTGAAGCATAAATCAGTCATAAGACTGTCCTGTCTGCAGGAGTTTGCTATGGACGGACTTGTGAATATTGTGGGAGGCTGTTGTGGAACTACTCCATCACACATCAGGTCAGTATAACATTTTCATAATAAAACATCTGCCTCAAATATAACACTCCAGTTTTCTGTTTCCCTCCTCCCATACAGAGCCATATCTGAAGCAGTCAGACACTGTGTGCCGAGAGCTCCCGCTGCTGATATTTATCAAGACTACTTGCTGCTCTCTGGTAGTAAAACCTCTCGTTACCATGTGTAAAGCTGCAAAACGACACACACAGGGTAGAAACGGTGTTTGCACGTCAGACTTTGAAACTCGTTGCACTCTGGTAGTTAAAATTCCAAACTGAGATTGTCAGTCAGTTTATAAATTCAGGAGTTTTGATCAAAGAAACTCTGAACGCTGCTTTCATTTCCATCTCCTGGTTTCTTTAGCAGGAGACAAAGTTTCAAACTTTAAAAGAAATCCTAACATTGAGTATAAACATGCCGAACCTTTGACAGAACAAAAGCAGTTGTTCTAAGCTTGCTGTGCTAAAGGGCTGCTTGTTGATTTAACTTTATGCAGGACACAACATATTCTTTTGTTTCCAGGTTTAGAACCGTTCACCGTTGGCCCACACACCAACTTTGTAAACATCGGTGAGCGTTGCAATGTGGCTGGGTCACGCAAATTTGCTAAGCTGATCATGGCTGGAAACTATGAGGTAGTTTAATTGAATAATATTACCTGAATTTATTCGTGTTGTTTTTAACATTAATGTTGTTCACTTTCAGAAGTTTGATTAGGATTGTGATTGTTAGGTTTTTAATTCTCAACTGGCTTTTCTGTGTAATGTGAAGGAGGCTCTGAGCATCGCTAAGGCCCAGGTGGAGATGGGAGCTCAGGTCCTGGATATAAACATGGATGAAGGGATGCTAGACGGACCAAAAGCCATGGCTCGATTCTGTAGCTTCATTGCTTCTGAGCCAGATATTGCACGGGTAGGACATTCAAAGGCAAAACATTCATCTGTTTTTGACATGTTTAAATGTATATATGAGTACAGCATATATGACAGAAATAGAAGTACAGTCTGACCGGCGTAGTGTAAGCAGAGCCTCAGAGTGTGATGAGGCTATCAAACACTCCCCTGCATAGATGGTGAAACTGTTACCTGTTAAATATCAGCAAGCTTCGGCTTTCGCTCTGAGCACATTGACGAATGAGCTCAAGGTTTTCACCAAGCTGCTTTCAATCAGTGTCTTTATGTTAACTGAAACAACAATATGCTTCAGTCCTGTATTCCACTTCATGCTTTTCCTAATCTGTGAGATAAGCTGAGTGATAATGAGATATCTTTGTGTTCAGCAGTTTTTAAACATAAGAGTAAAGCTGTACTGTAGTGCAGGTATGAAATACTGTATCGCTGACACTTTGCTGTTAGTAGCAGAGCATGGAGGCAGCGAGCAGCAAAGCTGCTACTGAATAGTTTAGTAAAGCCTTTAAAGACGTGATTGTCTGTTGTCAGCGATACCTGATCTGATCAGTGCATCAGTGGACATGATGATGTACACACTGCAGGCTGTTTTTGTTTCTTACCAGGTAACAGCTAAAGAATGAATTCAGTTAAAACCAAGCATCTTGTAGTCCTTCAGCTCTTCTTCCCTTCCTCAGGTTCCTCTCTGTATCGACTCCTCTAACTTCTCAGTGATTGAGGCTGGGCTGAAATGCTGCCAGGGGAAGTGCATCGTGAACAGCATCAGTCTGAAGGAGGGCGAGCAGGAGTTTCTGCTCAGAGCTGCCACTGTGAAGCGTTACGGAGCTGCTGTGGTGGTCATGGCTTTTGATGAGGAGGGGCAGGTTTGCACATGCCTTCGCTCATGTGGACACACAGACAGACACACATGAACTTGCTGATAAGCGTGCTGTCCTCTGCAGGCCACAGATACGGAGCGCAAAGGGGAGATTTGCACTCGTGCCTACAAGCTGTTGGTCAACAAAGTGGGATTCAACCCAAACAACATCATCTTTGACCCCAACATCCTGACCATTGGTACAGGCATGGAGGAACACAACGAGTATGCAATCAGCTTCATCGCGGCCACTAAACTTATTAAGGTAGCGACTCAACACAACTTCATCTCATCCCCTCAAAGATTTCCATCTGTGCTTTAGCAGCCACATTACTTACAAACCTCATCCTTTATCTTCCTGTAATTTGGTGTTTCTAACTAACTTAGGGTGCATTATATAACTAGTGGATTTCAGGGCTAAAAATGCCTTAAGGTCATTCAAGTATAAGGACAACAGCATTAATTCTCATTAAGTGATATTTACTGTACAGGCTAGAAACTGTGCTTAAACTAGTCTAATCAGTTGTTTGAAGTTTTATTTAATAGTCCATCAGTTCTTTAGATCCACATTAATCACAACACAAACCTTTGATTCTGGTTGGTGTAACCATGATGTGTTTTTTGCATCGGTGTTGATGTTTAGGAAACATTGCCAAGAGCCAGGGTGAGCGGAGGTCTGTCCAACCTGTCCTTCTCTTTCCGAGGAATGGAGGTGATCAGAGAAGCTATGCACGGGGTGTTTCTGTACCATGCTATCAAGGTAAACATGAAGATGAGCGGTTGTAGTGCGGGCCTTCATTTTTGTGTTTTGTTATTATTAGATGTAGTGAGTGTAAACATTTAAAGAAAGAAAAAGTGAAATTGCATGTGAAAATTCAGAACGCTCTTACAAAGACTTGCAGTTAACTTGTTGGAACTCTGTAACAACAAATGATCTTTAGTTCAATGAAATTTGCCTCCAAATGTAACGAGCTACACATTTCTTATTAGAAATAAGAAGTTTGTCTGTGTTAGCTTTATGTTCCTATCCACTGTGCCGCGACAGAACGGTATGGATATGGGAATAGTGAATGCAGGGAACCTGCCCGTTTATGACGACATCGACAAGGAACTGCTGATACTGTGTGAGAACCTCATCTGGAACAGAGATGGCGATGCTACGGAGAAACTGCTGGCCTATGCACAGGTACACACGCATGCCACGCAGCACCAAGCTGTTGTTGCTTTGCTTGACAGATGTTTGTTAACAGAACAACACCAAAGGAGGGAAGCAGATCATTCGGACAGATGAGTGGAGGGAAGGAAGTGTAGAGGAGCGGCTGGAGTACGCTCTGATAAAGGTAAGGTAATCGGATGTTTCTGTTATACAATAAAATACGGTTTTAGTTGTGAGAGAATTGTCAGAGCGGTTCAGTAGGAAGAGCTGTGTGCCTAGGATGAAAGAGTAATTGTACATGTACAACAAAATTATAGAGCTCCACACCAGCTGTGCAGGAATAAAATATAAATAGTAATAAATAACAAAACATTGTATACAAAAAGTCACAGATTGGAAAACAAAGTGCTCGAGTTGTGGGCCCTGTTATTAGCCCTGGAATTAGTAGCAGCAGCTTTCAAGGCTTGATCAACCTCCACTGCTCCAGAACAACTGTTAACCCATGTTGTCGTCCCTGAAAAAGACCAAGAAAGCCTCATTTCTGCTGTTCAATACTGAAGAAATTTAAACTTTAAAATGATGCCAGAGACTCTTAGCTGTGTCTGTAATCAAACCTCTGTAACTTTGCTCTGCTTCACTTCAGCAGCATCAGGTTATGTTCATATGCTGATTCATGGTTTTCTTCAGTTTTTTAGCTACTGCAGAATATTTTAAAGCAGTTATAAAAAAGCAGGCCAGGAAAATCTCCTTCATGTTTTTCTGTTTTATCCTCAGTTACTTTGACACAAAGGCCTCTGCTGTGATGCTCACACCTCTGATGAAGTCTCACAGTGTCAGCTTTCTTTTTATAGATATAAAAATATGGATGTGTACTGTTAAATGATCAGATGTATAATTTTTCTGACTGTCTGAGGCAAAATTTCCCTGATTCAAATCGAATCGATTGTAGAAATCCGTGGCGATACCCAGCCCTAATTCAAACACCTTGTGAAGAGTATGTAGAAGCATTGTCAGTCTCTGTCGGATCCTCTTGAGGTGAATGGTTAATTGTTTTTCAATAGTTGTGACAAGTTGCATAATTATGATCCAAAGAACTGACCTAACAGCCCATTCGTTCACCAGTAGTGCTGGTTTCAGTCATTATCCAAATGTACCCTTGGGGTTGGGGAAAGCAGCAGTCGGCTGAGACTGAAGACGTCGTGATAAGTTTGGTAACTTTTGGAACCTCCCATTAATTTAGAGATTAAGGGCACGCTGTGGGGTGTGGTGGAAATGTTTTGGGGGGGTTTTGGTGGTCGGGTGGGACGACGCGAGGCTTTAAATTTTTTGACACTTTATGAACTTGTGGAGTTGGATTAAGTTGACTTTCATTTACATCTAAGTTGTAAGAAATGATTGGGTTGATTTTTGGTTTTTATTTTGCCATGAAATAAACACCATTTATTTTTCAAAGAATCAAGTCGGAAGTGCGCTCTGAAACAAGCCACCCTTTGCCACCCACGCCCTTTTTTGGAGTATTTTTTGTTTTGGAACTTGAAAGGCCGTGGCAGATAGTTTTAGACGTATCTGTTCTAATGATCACATCCTAATTTATTTTACTCTAAGAAGGGAGAGTGAAAATGTCTGGATTTTATCTTTAATAGTTTGTGAAGTATTCATGTTCAAACATTGCCTCAGAATCCAAAATTCCACATATGAAATTTATATATATTGACTTTGAATCATATAATTTTCAGGTTCTTATGTTTTGAAAATGTTCCTAACATCAGTTGTTATTAATGGTCCGTCTTGCATTGATGCTGTTAGGGAATAGAGAAGTATGTGGTGGAGGATGTTGAAGAGTGTCGGGCTCAGGTTCACCGCTACACTCGACCCCTTCGTATCATTGAGGGACCCCTGATGAACGGCATGAAGGCGGTGGGAGACTTGTTTGGAGCTGGAAAGATGTTCCTGCCACAGGTACGATGATGACTTTGAGTGCATGTGGTCTGCCAGCTGATTATGGTCAAATTTCATGGTGAATTTCACTGTTTCTGTGGCACAGTGTGGGAACAACTTTAGCTTTGCTTTGTCTCAAATAAAATGACCAGTTTTAGTTTTAGTCAAATATCCTGACAGATCCCCAAGTTTATTTCAGCAAATCCGATAAAACTGTCTAAAGAAGTAATTATGGCTAATAAAGAAACTCAGTTCATCACCAAATCCCTTTTTCCTTTGAATAAGAATAGAATAGAATAGAATAGAATAGAATAGGCCTTTATTGTCATTGTGCATGTACAATGAAATTGTGGGTGCTCCACACGAACTGTGCAGGGATGAAATATGAATATTTTCTTTTAGTGTTTGTTAACAGTCCAAATGTCCCAGAGGAAGAAGCTGTTTGTGAGTCCTGACTGACCTGAGGTGCCATCCAGAGGGCAGCGAGTGGGTGGGCTTCTAGGGGTCACCTGTAATGACCCTGGTTTTCCTCAGACAGAAGGATCTGGGGATGGCTTACAAGGACTGCAGAGGGCAGCCAATGATTTTTTTGGACGGTGTTACTTACTTCCTGTTCCCAGTTGTGGCCCTTGCTTACCAGACAGCTGGGCAGTAGGAGAGCACGCTCTCCACTGAGGGCTGCAAGAACTTCTGATCCAAGTTATTCTTCCTCAGGACACGGAGGAAATGCAGCAGTGGTGTTGTGGGTCTAGGTGAGGTCGACGGAGATGTAGGTGCCCAGAAACCTGAAGGTGGAGACAGATTCCACCCGTTCTCCATTTATAATGAGACGGCAGTGGAGCCGTCTGTGTCTCCTGACGTCCACGATGAGTTCGTTTATTTGAAGGACGCTCAGTTTCAGGTTATTTTTTCAGGTTGCTATGTGAGCATCAGCGGGACAAATTCACTGCCTCTGTCCTGTACACTGTCTCATCTCCATCAGAGATTAGCCCACCCACAGTGGTGTCATCAGCATATTTGACAATAACGTTGGGTGGGTGGATTAGAGTACAGTCATTTTGCTTAGTAGGCCTGCTTGATATTATTGTACATGGTCCAGTGGTTGTGCTGTTGGTGTTGTAGGGGCCAGCTGCACTGAGGCACTGGGGATTTGTGGATGCAGACAGGATTCAGTTACAATCCGTAGACGACGCACTCCCAGACAGTTGCAGTAACTTATTAAACCAGAGATTAAAATTGAAACTAAAAATGAAACCAGAAGGTCTTCACTTCAATCAAATAGTTATTATTAAATAATTATTACATAAGCAGTTTAAGAAAATTGTCGTTATCCAAACCTTTTGGGCTTTTTACACTGATTCTATTGACCTTGTGTGTGGCTTCCACACTTGGTGACTTCCTTGTAGTAAATGCATTTACTTGTGTCTTCGAAAGACTTCAGTTTATCTCAGTGAACCTTTGTATGAATCTTTCCCCAGGAGGTTTTTATCCTTCACCAAAACACATTAATCGTTTGACTGTTTCTTCCTATATGTGCAAAGATGTCTGAGTCAGCAGTCATGTGTCTGCAGGTCATCAAGTCGGCTCGTGTTATGAAAAAGGCGGTTGGTTATTTGATTCCTTTCATGGAGAAGGAGAGGCAGGAGATCATGGCTGCATCTGGATCCTCTGATGAGACGGTGAGTGCATTTAGAGGAGACTTCAAAGCACTTCTTATTTTTGACTGTTTTCTTTTCCAAAAGCTTTGTGTGTGCAAAATCTGTACAGCACTTTCACAGCTTACATGAATATGAGTTCCACAATAATAAGATAAAGCAAGCAAATACTGGAATAATTGATAAATGATAGTAACTCCTCAAAATGTAATGTTTCTACAAATGTTTTCAAAAGCTGGAGGGAATAAGAAGTGTAGTCCACGCCGACTCCATGTCACTCAGAGTGGTCAGTTTGCCGTGGGCCTCCCCTCATTGTTTTCTCTTTGTCTGCAGGATCCCTACCAAGGCACCATAGTTCTGGCTACAGTGAAGGGGGATGTCCACGATATTGGCAAAAACATTGTAGGCGTAGTGCTGGGTTGCAACAACTTCAGGTAACAGTAGTTTGCTGCTGAGCGTCTTGCCTTTCCCACTAAACACATTTACATTGTAATCTGTGTACTTGTAGCACTTAAGTGGGTGCAGCTGACTGAACTTGTACTTGCTTTAACCAGTCGATTGGATTTGAAATTATGCATCAAGACTATAATAAAGTGTCATTTTTCAGCCTTGAGGGGATTAACATTAATATTCCACTAACTGGGTGATCCCTCTGTTTACAGACTGCAGTCCTCTGAGGCTACATGTTAAGCTCAGTGGTACTGTCAGCAGTGCACTCAATAGGTCAAGTGATTTAACTCACCTCACATTGCCTTTTGATCCTCCACAGGGACCAGTGTTGCATTGTGGGAGAGAAGTAGAAACCATCCAAATTTCACTGCTCTTTAACAGCTGTAGTTCAGTGCGTGTGTGCTGCTGCACTTACATGCTGAGTGACATGAACAATCCTTTACTGTGAATCGCTAACTGAACAACTGAATATTTATTTTCATTTCATTTATTTTTGCACTCTTAAATAAGAATTTCTGCAGTTGTGTAATAATTTTTACATTCTCAGAGAATATTAGGAAAATAAAATAGTTCCCACAAAGACAAAATAAGACATGGACTGTGTATGCTGGAGTACCATGTAAAGGTGGTGGTGGGTTTCCACTGGTACTAATGACCATCTTTATCTTAAATTCTAATTGATGACTGCTACCCCGGACCAACTGGTTAATCCATAACTACAGACATCACGATAAACATCTCCACTAAGCTGTCCTGGGTTCTTTCATAGTTTCTTATCCTTCATCCATCGTCAGTACTGCATATGCATTATATTCACATGCTTCCTGTATTCAGCTGAAACAGACCAAACTGATTCTCCTGCTGCTTCTGCTGTTCTCCTGCAGAGTGATCGACCTGGGTGTAATGGTTCCATGTGATCAGATCCTCAGAGAGGCCGTTACACAGAAAGCAGGTATGGTAACTGTAAAGATCAGACTGACAGAAACGTTATGGAAAGTTTCATTTCACAGAGGTTTATTTAATAATGTTAAAATGTTCATCCAATTACTGGACATTGCTGGCATTTAAGCAGTAGCTAGATATCTTTAGCCTAGTTTTTGCCTTTTAGGCAGAATTAAAGTTACTCAGCCTGTGTGGTGGAGCTGCTCGTGGGTATATCATGATGTGTCAAGGAGAAGTTTACAGGATTTATACTGACTTGTGTGATATATAACTGCTGTTCCCTAAATTTGGAAGCCAGTTGAGTGTTTCCATGTTAAGTATCAGTAAGAAATGCAGAGTCTGAGAGTCCCGAAGCAATCTCAAAACAATTTAATTGTTCTATAAGCATTAATATATAATGCTCCTGTCAGATTATTGTCCTAATGATAGAGCAGTGACGAGTCTGTAATCTTGCATGATGATGGGATATTTTGTTGCTTTTGTGTACTAACTTATTAAAAAGCAGGACAACTTATAATCATGATATGACTGTAAACAATAGCAGCCTTGGGTAGTGAAAGGTTAGAAAATAACTGGTTGATCCTGTTAATCATTACAAGCATGAATAAATTAGTGTGTGAGCACAGCTGTGTATGGAGTCTTTTGTTGTTATTTAGACTTTTCTCTCTAGCAGGTTTTCACAGATTTTCATTTCTTTCTATGCATAGATGAAGAAAATAATATTATTTTTTATATTTTTCAATAAGACCCTTTTAAGCAAAAGCTCAAATTATTGTTGCAGGATTAAGACTTATTAGTTTGTAACAGCATTTGTGTACTTGCTTTGGTACCTCAGATGTCATTGGTCTGTCTGGTCTTATCACCCCTTCTCTGGATGAGATGATCTATGTGGCCAAAGAGATGGAGAGACTGGGAATGACCACACCACTGCTGATTGGAGGAGCCACCACATCAAAGTATTGCATACCTACAATCACAAAGCTCTAATTCTGAACTAGATACAATGAACTTTTCTACCAGATTTAAACCAAATCTGGTAGAAAAGTTCAAGTCAAAGGTTACGTGTAGGAGATGCACTAACAGTCGCCCACATATTTTATCTCGCGGCGAATTTAGAGTCCCCAATGAAAACGGAAGGAAGAATTTGTAACTTCAGAGTTGTCACAACATTGGAAACTGTCCACAGAGGCCAAAACAGTTTTTTTTTCTTTTGTTTTTTGATCCAGACAGAAAACAGCTTTTTTTGTTGTATCCACTGGGATCGACTCACTGATGCAGTTCATCTTCTAGCCACTCGAGGCTGACTCCAAAAGTGAGGCGTCCTCGAGTGGCTATAAGAGCATCAGGGTCACCATAAATGTTTGTATAGACAATCCTTCTGTAAGCAGAAGTGCAGCAGTCGAATAATAAGGAAACCTGTACTTTGTGTTGGGTAGGGTACACACAGCAGTGAAGATTGCCCCTCGCTACAGCTGCCCTGTTATCCATGTTCTGGATGCTTCCAGGAGTGTGGTGGTGGTAAGAACATCTGCCTGCCTTGACTCCAACTTTTCCATGATCAAGAACAATGGATGGCAAAAAAACAACATTAAAATTGTGAACGTTTCTATACACATTTGACTTGAAATGACAGTACTAGCCTCAAATAAATCTAAATAAAATGGTCCATGTTATAGCTAATACTGCTTTGAGGGGAGAAGTTCAACTTTTTGCATCAATCAAGCATTGCAAAATCTTCCAAATTGTTTAAAAATCCTGTGTGGTTTAGTTTTAAACCGTTTTTCCAGCACACAGGCTTTGTGTGGTTACACATTGTTTAAGGAGTACAAAATGTGGTGTTGACTTCACTTTTTCCCCGGTCTGTCTCAGTGTTCACAGCTGCTGGATGAAACAGCAAAGGAAGAGTATTTCGAGGAGCTGAAAGAGGAGTATGAGGAGATCAGACAAGAGCACTATGATTCCCTGAAGGTAAAAGCAGCCAGTAGAGAAAAAGAAACCAAACATGGAACATTTCCTGTGACCAAACGCTGGTTTCTCCATCCTTTACCATTGTACAGCAGAGCTGCTGTTAATGAAATCACATACTTGACTGTTCGTGGCACATGTGAATAAATATGTAGATCACACTGAGTTAGGGCTGCACAATTAATCGTTAGAAAATCGCGATCTCGATTCATACTTATGTGCGATCTCATTTCCAAATGACGACGATTAAAAAAAAAAAAAAAAAGATGACGATTGTACCGCATTTTGATCCGGGACGTAATCTGCATGAAAACAAGCGCTCACTCTTCCTGCTCAACAAATGACAAGGGCGGAGCCTTATACCACGTGATACAGAAGCTGGCTGCTAAAATTGGCAGGGAAAAAACAACGGAGAGCACGTCAGGGATGACGAGAAAGTGACAGGAGAAAATCCGTCCCGGTCAGCCACCCAAACATCAATAACGGGAACCTTATACAGCGCTTCCCTATACCCGTCGAACTCCCGCAGGCACAAAGAAATTACGGAGGCTATCACTTATCACCTGACCAAAGATATGGCTCCATCAACACTGTGCAAAACGAGGGATTTAGGAAAACGATCAACAGCCTAGACAAACGCTACACAGTGCCGTCCCGCAACTATTTTTCTATTGTTGCACTACCTGCTCTGTACACGCAGTGTCAGCAACGGTGGAGACGGAATTTCAAGCAGTACAACATTTTGCGGCAACGACAAAATGTGAGACATTTGTTGTTTTTATGTTTATTTATTGTTTTTATGTTCAGTCTCAACTGTTACGAAGTTGATGTGCAGTTAATAAGTGCAATAAATATTTATACTGGAAAAGAAAATCGTGAGAGAATCGTGATTCTCATTTTATGCAAAATCGTGCAGCCCTACACTGAGTTATACTTGTGACATAATCAACTGTCTCCCTGTGTGTTCAGGATCGCTGTTACCTGTCTCTGTCCCAGGCTAGAGAGAAGGCACTAAAGGTAGACTGGCACTCTCTGCCCCAGCCAGGCAAGTCAAGCAATGACCAGTAGTAGTTGTTACCTAATGTGTCCGATTTTAATAAGGTGCTAAAACAACAACAACAACAACAAAAACAACAATAATTATTATTATTATTAATGTGTCAGATTTTAATAAGGTGCTAAAATATTTGCATTTGATGAAGATTGAAATGTTGCATTTAGGGCTGCAGCTATCCAATAATCTGTAAATAATTCCATCGATTAATCGAGTAATCGTTGAGAAATACTTTTGTCTTGTTAGTGAGCAATAATAAATATACAAAAGGGAAAAAATGTGGGTGTTTCAGAGTTTCTTCTGAACTGCACTGCAGGTTACTGCAGATTGTCTGCTGTGTAAAGTAAAGAGCAGTGGATGGAGCAGCTACAGAGTTTGCTTTTCTTCATGTCAGAGTTTGTTGATCAGGTGCTTTGATGAAGGACGCCTGCTAGTCTTTAATGATAATCACAGGAACAGCGCTGCTGTTTAGGACACCTCGGTAACGGCTCCGCCTCTTTGCTCTTCGTGGTGTGTGAACAGACTCTGACCTTTTATTCATGCACTGCTCCTAAATACGTTTGTATTGCAGATTGTTTTTAGTAGCAGATGTGGGTGAAACGGTCACATTTACATTGTTTAAAACTTCTGCGCACTACAGAGCCGCGAAGCAAAGAATTTGTGTTGAGAATTGTTTTTAAATGATCTAATTATTTGAATTACTCTATGAATGGTTGCAGCCCTCGTTGTCCTTGGTTTCAGGTGCTGAAACAAGCACATACAGAACTGTGAGCAGACTTCTCTGTGTTTCAGTTTGTCCTCAGTTCCTGGGCACCCGTGTGTTTGACTTGTACGATCTGAACAGCCTGCTGGACTTCATCGACTGGAAGCCGTTCTTTGATGTGTGGCAGTTGAGAGGAAAATACCCCAACAGGGGATACCCGAAGATCTTCAATGACAAGACCGTTGGTACAAGCTCAGTCAGGGTTATTTAGAAATCAGTGTATAAATATAATAATATATAAATATATACTGCACCTGTACTGTAGGAAATGGTTAAAATTCAATTATAAATGGATACAAGTGGAGTACAGGAGAGGAAAAAAGTCAAATTTTACTGATTAATGAATCAGACCATACAAACTAAGCCATAAATAAGTCTTGAACCGCCCTGTTATTTGATTACATTTTGCTTCCAAGTGTTCTTCTTTCTGAAGGTCTTTCAGGGGTTTTCTTTGTACAGCGGCTGCCCCTTTCCACTCGTTTTGGGCCCAGTTCTTGTACCTGATTTGTAACTTGGCCGCTGTGCTACCAGCAGCCTCTTGCAAAAACACATGGCAAAGATAACACAGCTTGACAGGCATGAAATAGTGTTCTTACAGCAACAGGGCCATTTCCAAAGAGCTATTAACTAAAAACTTGGGATGTCTGGGCGCGTGCAGCGCTTCCTCAAAAATGTAAGGAAACTGGACAAGTGGAAAGAAAAACGTCTACAGCAAATGACCAGTATCAGAAAATCATGTCCTTGAGAAATCCAGTAAAAACCTGTCACAGAAGCCTCATCACAAATGGTCTCATGTCTTGAAAACTAGAATAAAAGTATGAAGCTTCAAGAAGAGGAAACAGGAAGAATTCAGGGAAAGCCACTGAACTCGGTGATCTTTGGGTACTGCAGGTTCAGAAGCTCGCAAACTCTTTGATGATGCCCAGCAGCTGATCCACCAGATGATTGATGACTGCAGACTGAAGGGGCGGGGCCTGGTGGGATTCTGGCGCGCCCAGAGTAACGGCGACGACATCAGGGTGTACAAAGATGACGTTGCAGTGGACGGGGACACAGAACCCATCGCCACGTTCCACGGCTTACGGCAGCAGGTGAGGGATTCTGATTTATCCTGCTGCGACAGATATCTTTAACATCTTGTCCTGTATAATCCTAAGTATTGTAATATGTTCATTTTTAAACACATAACCGTCTCCTTTCTGTCAGTGTTCTTTCAACAGTGTTGTGTATTTGTGCTGCAGGTGGAGAAGGATGGCTCCTCCTCCGAGCCGTACCTGTGTGTGTCTGACTTTGTGGCCCCTGTAGACAGCGGTGTGGCAGACTACATTGGATTGTTTGCTGTGGGTGTGTTTGGAGCTGAAGAACTGAGTCAGCAGTTTCAAGCTCAGGGAGATGACTATAATAGCATCATGGTCAAAGCTCTGGCCGATCGACTAGCTGAGGTACTGTTTCCTGTAAAATATTAAAAACTATACTTTATGCAGCAGATCACACCTTTTTTTCCTCCTTGGTAATTATACCACAGTACAAGCGCCAATGTTGGCACGGTAACTCTAGGGTTACTTGCAAGTAACAGCTGGTTAGCCATTTAAAAATCCTTCTTTTTGTTTCAAATTCACGGCTTGCTGGCTTGCAATTTTAAGTCATAGCCATTAACTGCATGGGGTGCAGGCGTTTCACGTTAGAGGTGCTTGGTTTCAGCTCTCAGCCATTGCATTGACTACTAGCTGGGATTGTTAAAGTCTGATGAACAATGGAGTATGAGAGTCTACAGTTTTGTTTAGGGAAGGGAACTTCTGTATATGTTTTTCAAGCTGACACCCTACTTTTTAATCTGTGCTTGCGGGCATATCGTCCTTTGATGTCTCCAGTATCCAGAGGCAGCTGGATACAATATGGGAACAGTGTGTCCAGGTTATAAACACTCATTATAGAGGCATTGTTTCCATTCACTCATTTCTTCTTTGTCCATCTGTCCACCATGAAGGCATTTGCTGAAGAGCTCCATGCTCGTGTGCGTAAGGAGCTGTGGGGCTACAGCACTGATGAGGCTCTGCATACCTTGGATCTCCACAGAGTTCGATACAAAGGAATCAGACCGGCAGCTGGCTACCCCAGCCAGCCCGACCACACAGAGAAGACTATCATGTGGAGCCTGGCTAATATCCAGGAGAAGACTGGTGAGAACACCGAAACCACATCATGTCTGACTCCCTGAAACGGATCCATTGTTGCTTAAGTACAAACGTTATGCTGAACAGATGAGTGGGTTGGATTAGCTTAGACAGATGTCTTTAACTTCCATAAGTATTTTTGACGACAAAGTGTTGCAGTAAATAATCTGAATTACTGGTTTGTGAAGGTCAAGTCAAATTCTGCAGCAGCTGCGTGATGCTGTGATGTCAGCATGAACCAGAACCTTTGAGGAGTGTTGAACAGTCTGCATGAACCTCAGATATTCATTTTATTAAGTACAAATTTCAAATGAAATCTTCCAGTTTTCTGCCTGTGTTCAAATGTTCATAGCCTATGAAAATAATCAGATATGCATAAATATCTTCTGTATTCACATTTTTATCATGAACATTTGATCAAATCACATTACTGCATATAATCCACAATCATGGGTTTAGTTTCACACCCTCCAAACTCCAGCCGCAGTTTTTATAACTAAACCAGGACATGGATTCAGGTGACTCTCTACACCTATTTATCACGATGACAGTATGTTGATATTGTGCATTCATGTGCTTCAAATCACCTTTTAGAGGAAAAGTCACACTCATGCAAAAAGCATACAGGTGAGAGTGCTTTTATATACTCTTACCTGTGTGCTTGAGATCGGGTGTTGCATCTGCACAGGGTGCCAAACAGAACAGAGCACCGGTAGGCTGAGCAGGTAATGATCTCCTCAGATGTAGTGCACGCAACGGCTTAAAAACCACCCCGTAAATGTCAGTTGAGAGGCTAACCGCGCTATTAACAAAACACTGCCAGCTGTAGTTTTTTATGCAACCCACTGATCTGCTGTCTGTCTCATGGACATTTTACTTACTATATTTTTTCCATGTGTGGCTGTTTGTTTTCTTTTTGTGTTTACTTGTGCATTTGTGTGTGATTGTAGGCATTGGTCTGACAGAGTCCCTGGCCATGACACCTGCTGCCTCTGTGTCTGGACTTTACTTCTCCAACCCTCAGGCTTCATACTTTGCTGTTGGAAAGATCACCAAGGAGCAGGTATCCATTGATAATGTGCCTCACTGTACATCAGTGTTGAACATGTTTACTAAAAGAATGTGTCAACTATAGTTTCATTTAACAGACTGGTCTGTTTTTAATCTAATATCTGCAGGTCATGATTTCTTAAGGTCTTAAACCTGAAAAAGAGAGATGTCCAGTTCCTGTGCTGCTTTCTGTTTTGTCCATGTCCTGGTCTCTCTATGCGCTCCATTTCTACCTGACTTTTTCTGCTCATACACCAGCCAAACTTAGTTGATATGCTACAGGTCTCTTCCCAAACAAGAGCTAAACTTGTGGCCTCTGTGCACATCTCATCTGTAGGTGGAGGACTATGCCAGCAGGAAAGAGATGAATGTGGAGGAGGTGGAGAGATGGCTCGCTCCCATCCTGGGTTATGACAATGAAGTGTAAGCTGCAACAGAGGATCAAGTTTACAGTCCAACCATTCCACTTTGGCTCCCATGAGTTGTTACTGTAACTGCTGTCACTCCCTCTCACTGACATCCCAGAGGATATTCTTTACCAACCTGTACAAAGACACAGGGCCTCAGACTTTTCTATTACGATAAACACTACAGGAAAACATTTCATGCTAGTTGTTGACAGTTTATCCGTCTGTCGGGTACTGGACAGATGCACATAGTGCTATTTTCTTAAATATATTTTAAAAAAAGCAAAGTGCTTAATTAAAACTACTGTGCTCTTGCTGCACATTCAATGGCCGATTTCCATATGTGCAATTAAAGGTTAATACTTGTTGCAGAAGACCACTTACACATGCCCTCAAACAAAGATCACTTAGAAGAAGTGAAGCACAGAAGAAGAGATCGAATCAAACCAATGATTCTCACGAGGGCTCGTTAATACCAACTGATTTTACTTTAGCTTTTTATTTGTAAAGAGAAGATTTGTAGATAAACACAGAATGTGTTCAAGTTTTAATTTCACGTTGGTCATTTTATTTCTAAAACTTTAGCAGTATTTTATATGGAAACTGAAATGTGCTGGCATCATAGATAACACACTAGTAATGACAGCATGTTGTTCAAGTTTAAAAAAAAAAACTTGTTTTAAAAACAACATATACATAAAACATTTCAAACTCGTGTGTCCACAACTGTTCTTCGTCTGCACATTTAGGGAAATAAGACGGATTATGTCAGGTTATAATGCTGTTTCTGTCAAATAATTTTGGTGCTAGTTGCTTTAGTCAGACTATTGTAATATTTCAGCACAAGGGTTGGTGATCACTACTGTTTACATTGTGTTTCTGTGTAGTTTGTTTTATAAACATGTTATCAAAGTAAATGTAGTTTATGGATCAGTTATAGATACTTGACAGACTAAAGGAGAAATGTGACAGCATTGTTGTTACGAACATTTTCTGACATAAACCATGAAAAAAGGTTTCTGGATATTTTTTCAGTGTCATTATGATGGCAGCCAGTGTTAATCTTAAACCGCTCGGGGTCCAGTCATGTTCAGATGTCAAATCAGGAGATTTGACAGTTGAAAGATTTGCTGGTTAAGTGCTCTTTACAAATCTTAATGCTGCAGTGTCTGTTTAACGTTTTTATGGAACTTTGATACCTTCTCAGTCCCTTTTAATTTTACATAGAAGACTGTGGATTTCTGATAATTAAAAATAAACCAGTCTTAAGCTTAAAGTTGGCTCTGTCTTTTTTCTGAGTTTAACTTTCAGATTCACCTTTTTGTAGAAGCAAAAAGTCCGTCTGTGAAAACAGAAGGTGTCTTTGACATGGACGATGCCCATAACACAAACCTGAAAGTTGGGATAAGAAGAGAGGTGAGATGATTGGTCGGGACCAGAATGACTTCATGCCAAGGACTACTACAGATGGCATCTTTAGCTGGTCCTTGTCAGGGGCTGTAGGAATACTACAGATGCAGTATTTTCTTTGAGGGTGTTGAGAGAGGAAATACAGAGAAGAACAAAAGGAGTTACACTGTGTCTTTGTCTAGAGAAGGCATATGATAGGCTGCCAAGAGGGGAACTGAGAAAGTCGGGAGGTGTGAAGAAGTATTTGAGGATGATACAGGGGATGTACAAGGACAGTGAGATGTGTGGTGCAGGTCAATGTGAAGAATACATCAGGGATCAGCTCTGAGCTTCTTTCTGGTTGCAATGGTGATGACAGATGAGCTTAGGCAGCAGTGTCCAAGAGCCTGGAGGGAAAGGAATGAAAGTTAGTGGAACCAACACGGAATGCGTGTGTGTGTCTGTGTGTGTGGATGGGTAGAAATGCAGAGTTGAGGCAGTGAACGTAGATCAGTTTTACGTACCTGGGCTTAAGCATCCAAACCAATGGACAGTGTACAAGAGAAGTGAAGAAGAAAGGGCAGGTAGGTTGAAGTGGGTGGAGATGAGTGTCAGGCATGAAATGGAAGGTTTACAAGATGATACTGAGACCTGCTGTGATTGGTGGTTTGGAAATGGTGGACCTGGAAGTGGCAGAATTGAAGATGCTAAAATTTTCACTGTGACAAAGACGGTCAGGAAAGAAGGAAAAGCTAATACTTCTATTCAGACTCTTTAGTTTGGTCCTGTTTGTGGTTTCTTTTCCTCTGTTCTCTGCTCTGCTACAGGTCTCTTCCCATTAAGTGGTAGTAATTCCTCCCCACTCTTCCCATTGTTTTAATCTGATTTTATGGGTTCCTTCTTTTTATAGTGTCTTTCCTGTACAGTTTCCCCCTATATCACCCTCAAGATGACAGTTGTTGTGAACTGTCACCGTATACATACAACTGATTTGAATTGTACTGAACTGAATGAGATCAAATGCCTCCCATGATTCCAAAGTAGAATTGTTGTTCCCGAGCTGCAGCCTCGGACGTTTCTTGACAGTACAGTTAACAGAGACAGGGTCTCTTCTGTGGCTCCTCACTGAGTCCTCAACACCTTGTTCATTTGACTTTCACAGGTCTACACAGCATGCAGAGTGATGCATAATTTCATTTAAAATGTGGACAGTGTAAGATGGAAGCAGATAATCTGCTGAGGCAACTCCATAGATGATGTGGGGTCCAGTGTTTTTAGAGCTTAAACCATACAAAGAAAGCTAAGCTTCACTTTAAACACTAATTTCACTGTAAAGCAAATATTTTCGCCCAATAACAATCGTTTGGAGCACACCTGAACACGCTTGTCTAACTGAAGACCAACTGAACTTTTTAATTGCATGAAATAATTTATTTATAGATGACAAATGATAATGATTTTCACTTATGTCTAATTTAGTACACAGTAAACAGTGTACAGCAAAATGTACAAATCGATTCTTTTGTACACTTAGGTCGATGAGTATTTGCACTGTTTGCCATGTGCACCACCTCTGCAGAATAAACTTTAAAAAAATCAATTTGTGACTAACATACAGATTTTCAGCTTTAAATCAAGAGGTTTAACCGAAGCATTGTATCAACTTTTTTAGGTATTAAAGCTAGTTTTATAAATAGTCTCACATTTTCAGAAGCTCTAAATAATTGGGTAATTGACTGACAAGCACTTTTTACTTGATTGCTGTTTTTATTTCAGATAAACAGACTCCAAAATCTCTTAATTCGCTAGTTTATCACTGGAACTGTCAATATGAGGTCCAAAAAGATGTTGATGCATATGACAAATGACGTGTATAAAGTAAGGGGGGGGGAGTGGAGTGGAGTGCTTGGTACAATTCAAGACTTATGGCACATTAATTACCTTCATTAATAACTCAGTGGGACCCTGGAAGACAGCACAAGTTATCATGGAGTGTGGAATATATAAGGGTGATGGGCTGTTCCCACTGCTGTTCTGCATACACCTCAATCCCCTAAGCTGACACATCACTGAAAGTGGTTCACGAGTGGAGTGATCCTGAGCCATGGTGGATGACGTCAAGTTGTATGTTAAGAGTGAGCGAAACATCGACTCACGGATCCACCCATCTGCAGCAATGAAGGACGCAGAATTGCAGACATACAGGACAGCTACAAGTACCTGGGTATCCCAGAGGACAACAGGAACATCATGAAGATGCAGGAAGGAAAGCCACAGCCACATACCTCCAGAAGGAAAGACAAAACCATTCAAGTTTCTTTGTGAAAACAGGGGCTACTCGATTCTATAGTCAACTTAAATGATGCAGAAATACAGGAGGTCAAAATTCTTTTTATTTACAAAATGTGTATTTGTCATATTTGACTTTAAAAGATGGTTAAGAAGTTGACACTAAATAGTCATTGATATAGCCAAGCTGTTTAAACATGCATCCATCTTCTTCTGTTTATCCGGGGCCGGGTCGCGGGGGCAGCAGCCTAAGCAGAGAAGCCCAGACCGCCCTCTCCCCAGCCACCTCCTCCAGGTTGTTCGTAGGAGCACCAAGGCGTTCCCAGGCCAGCCGAGAGATATAATCTCTCCAGCATGTCCTGGGTCTGTCCCGGGGATTCCTGCCGGTGGGGCATGCCCAGAACACCTCACCCAGGAGGTGCCCAGGATGCATCCTTGTCAGATGCCCGAACCACCTCAGCTGGCTCCTTTCGATGTGGAGGAGCAGCGGCTCGACCCCGGATCTCCGGCGTCCCTGCCCTATCTCTAAGGGAGAGGCCAGCCACCCTTGGAGGAAGCTCATTTCTGTCGTTTTTATCCGCAATCTCGTTCTTTTGGTCACTACCCACAGCTCGTGACTATAGGTGATGGTAGAAACATAGCTCGGTGAAATTTTCAAGTTTTTCTTATTATATAACAGTTTTGACTGAAGCATCATCATTTACTGTCACTATGAAATAAACTGAAATATACATGTCATCAACATACAGAAACATACACAACCCAGACTGATGACTGTGACTTTGTTTAGTCCACAGGTGGAGGAACTTCAGGTCTCAAGGGCCGGTGTCCTACAGGTTTTAGTCCTTGATCCAGCATAACTGATTTAAATGGCTAAATTATGTCCTCAACATGTCTTGAAGTTCTCCAGAGGCCGGGAACTGAACTAATCATTTGATTCAGGTCTGTTGACCCAGGGTGTGATCTAAAACTTGCAGGATACTGGCCCTTGAGGCCTGGAGTTCCTCACCCCTGGTTTAGTGGAAATGCTCTCTGCTGGCAGGGACCAAAGTGGCCAGCAGAGGGAGTAACCCGACCAACGCAGCGTTCGAGCACGCGCACACTACACACATACACGCTCCTGTGCAGCTCCGCCCCCGACGAGCGTGAGCCATCCAATGAAAGAGGAGTTCATCTATGCGTTGCCTTTCTCTGCTCACACAACACACACACACTCGCACACAAGCACAGCCAGCCTCGGCACACAGACGCTGTACGAGCCTCACCGTGTGAACACTAACCATGGCTGAAGGAGGAGAAGGCGAGGATGAAATCCAGTTCTTGCGTACTGTAAGTGTCTCTCTGCTGCTTCTGGAGCAAAATACCGGTGCTGCAGTGAGAGTTCACTGCGTCTTTCTGCTCGGCTCTGTGAGTGTGCGTGCGTGCGTGTTGTGATGTGGGCTGGGAGTTTACCGCATTAAGGGATGACAGCTCCTCCACATTGAAGTCACTGGTCAGGGAGTCCGCATCATGCTGACAGGAGATCAGGGGGTGGAGGAGACGTGAAAACGCACTAACAGAAAGACAGGACAAGCAGATGAGAGGTGGAGAACGGTGTGTGGTGGTGCTGCTGTCATTGTTCATAAAAAGGAGCTGAGCAGCTTGCAGTCTGCGCGGCGGCGCTGGTGTTGTGTATTGGGTGGATGCGGGGCGCAGTGCGGTGCAGACTGGCAGCATGAAGCCTGCAACATCTGCTGCACTTCATTCCAGCAGGACTGGACGTCCCTCTTTGGAAGGCTCATGCGGTGAAATCAGTCAGTCATCCGGAGGTCTACGTGAGAGGAGGTGTTGCTTTACAAAAAGTTGCACGTGAATGATCGCGTGAGCTCAGAGTATTTTCTTTCTTGATGAAGGGAACAGATGGTCTGATATACCTGCACAGAACATCTTAATTAATATGCATTCGTGTTAATGTGTAGTTTTAGTCTGCGTGCAGCGTTTCTGGCCTGGACTGAGATTATTCCAGCGTTAGCAGATCTGTTTTGCTTGTTTTGGGAATTGTCGCTGACATAATGTTGCCATCATATTGCTGATGACTGCAGTAGTACTAAGATGCAATGAGCTGATACTGGAAAACCCTTGGGACAGGTTGAAGTTTTTGGTAGGAAAATGTGAATAGATGGGCAGTCGCTGTCTGTCCTGTATCCAGTGGAGCTTAATTTTCTAGGCTAAAAATGTTCATATGCTCTGTCAGTCAGATTAATGTGTATTATATGAATAGAGTCAGACCCAAGGTTCAAAGCCAAAAGCTTTTAAGTGCAGAATTTACATGTTCTCCCTGTGTGCGTTTCCTCTGGATATTCTGACAATCAATAGACAACATGTTAGATTAACTCTAGAGCCATTGAAAAACGCCTCCAACCAATACAGCATTTTTAAGACCAAGTTTATAAAAAGACCAAGCCTCTGCTTGGGGCGGGGGACTTTTGTTGTTCTTTATTTCATCAGTCAGATGTAACAGAATCCCAGAAAAGCGCCACAGACGAGGTGGCACACAAAACATAAATGTTGGCTGCTGCTCACGGGTGACAGTGTGATGGACTGAATATTAAGGAATCAGAGGTTCATCGTGTTTTAGAATTAGCTGCAAACGGCAGACTGTTACAGGATTACTTCAGTAGTTTAGCCTTTTTAGTCTCTTCTTCCAAGACAGTTTTTGAAGCTCATTTAGGGTATTTTGATGAGCTATTACTGGATGTCACATTTGTGCCATTAAAACTCAGAAAGTAATAACACATGCATTAACATAGCTGACCGGAATATCATTTCACTCCTCCGCCGTAAAAGACGATGGGATATTGTTGTCACCCTGCTGGGCGACATGGACAGTTTGTGAATAACTTGCAGGATTATGAAATTCATGCCATAGGTGCATCTGCTAAAAGGCTCAGACAAGTTCAAATGTCAAACCCGTCAGGTCACCGAGGTCAACTTTTCTCTAAATCACCTAAGATTTTTACATTTCTACCATACGTGCATCTAGTAGGAGGCTGATGGGGGAGGCTTGTGATAGACACTTGTTCATATTTTTTTTCTTTATCAGACCAGAGCCAGTGTTTAACAGTCACTCAGCATCACATTGCACTAAAATAAGTACTAAGTACTACTCATTGTGATAGATCAAACTCATAATGGTAAAATATTGTAGAAAATCTTCTCAACAGTGAAATATCTGATTGTTATTTTTATTATTGTTTTTCTTTCAAAAACCAACACAAGTGTTTTTATAGAAGCTGATATTCAGTCAGCAAGATGGCAGCAGCAGAGTCACATGACAAGTCAAACGATCTTTGGTTTTCATGTATTTTTACTTGAAAACTATCAGTTTTATTCCTAATTTAATTCCTTCAAAACCAACAGGATTAGATTAAAAATAAATAAAGACAAGCCTTTGCATTTATATTGACAATTACAGCTGTCAGCTGTACTAAACTGGCATACGGTCTTCACACTTCAGCATTCAAACGGAAACATTTCAACATGTCACATCTGGTCACGAACCACACTGTAATATTTTACATTTTTGTTATTATTATCATTAAAATATAATGTTAAACATTATATAATACCAGTGTTACTATTAAATAATAATATTGAAGCGTATCATATGTTGTAGCTCACATGCGAGGGCAGTGTTTCCTGCCACATCCATCTGATATAAGATTTGAATATTAGATTTGAAAATGATTCCTACACAAATATAACATGTTTATAATAAAAATACCAAATTTCTTGTTTAGACGTATCCAGACTGGGTGTTTTATTCGGACCGTCTGTTTAATCAAGTCTAAATTGCGCTGCCAGTGGTTCTAATTTTAAGAAAGCTTATATCTTAACAGGTTTTGTGGAAATTGTAGGGAAAGTTGCACATTTTACTTAGAATTTATTATCATCATGATTGGAGTGGGTGCTTGTGTTTCAACCACTAAGGTGAAGGTGATCTGTTATAGTGTCCTGTGGGCATTTCCCTCAGGATGCTGCTATCAGCACCCATAGACGTAGCAGGAAATTAAAAGCAAAAGCAGAGTTGGAGGTGGAGACTCCTGGTCACTACACAGACAAGCTTCCACCAGTCGCCATCTCAGCATGTGGTAGCCTGTGAGCCATGGCTGCAGCAGGAGGCACTGCTTTCATGCCAAAGCTCGTCATTTAATGTAATTCCTGAACATACTGACTGAAGAGAAATTCATGAGTCCATAATGTGAGCTTTGTTATAATGAGTTCATTTGTTTCATGCGTACTTTTATGTTTTTATTTATGTTTGAAGTAGTACTCTTACAAAGTGTGCAGTGTCAGGCTTATATTAGAGTGCCTGAGGAGGTTTATGGGATAATTAAATATTATTATCAGTAATAACATGTAAAAAAATAGTCCCGTGTTTAGATTTATTTGTTTGTTTGTTTATTTGTAGCTCTTAGATAAATGATGTCAAATGTGGCTGCTGTTGTGGTGTAGAATTAAATGTACATTGTTTAGTAGTTTTAGCAGGACTCATGTTATCATACGATTGCTTCTATAAACTTTGCACTTCGGCTCAAAGGCACAGCACACGCCTGCATTCTTTTTATGACTTTATGACTGGATGTCCTGACTCTCATCTTGGCTGCTTTGATGCTTATTTAAGGATTTTGACATGTTTGCTGTACAATGCTTGCACAAAGACAGCGTTTTGTATTTACTTATTTTAAAGCATTAGCCTAGCCTTATTTCTACATCACCCCTGGATTTGCTGAAAAATTACTGTTTGCTCCTCTTGATAATGTTTCATCCTACTGCCTCTACGCCTTTACTGTTTCCTGTGACTAGGACACTCAAAACAGCAAAGCAGCTTTCTTTCAGGTACGCATGACTTAATAACGGCTTGTAAATTTACATGCAGGCCTTTTGTTTCCCTCTGCCCCTACGTCTCATCTTCTTCCTCCTGCTCCATTCCTACCTTTCATGTTCCTCTGCACCCCTCCCTCTAATCCTGCAGCACTCCTGTTAAGTGCACTTTATATGCAGATCAATACATGGTTTCTGGTGACTGATGATGTGTCAGCACAAACCAAACAGCATGGCAGCAGCTATGTGTTTGTGTTCATTTAATCCCTGTTACAGGGAAATGTTTGTTTGCAGAGAGTAAATGAAGCCAGAGCACAAAATTCCAAAGGAGATCTGGTACAGGTCAATTTAAATAAAGATATCCACTGTGTTGATGTAAAAAGAAACAGCAGTAGGTAAAAGCTAGTATTTTAGGTTGCTCTCTACTCCAGTGTAATGGTTAATACCTAAAAGATCCCTGGTTCAAGACCAAGAGGAGACTGTAACCAAGAGGAGACAGTGTAACCAAGAGGAGACAGTCTAACCAAGAGGAGACAGTGTTACCAAGACGAGACAGTGTAACCAAGAGGAGACAGTGTTACCAAGAGGAGACAGTGTAACCAAGAGGAGACAGTGTTACCAAGAGGAGACAGTGTAACCAAGAGGAGACAGTGTTACCAAGAGGAGACAGTGTAACCAAGAGGAGACAGTGTAACCAAGAGGAGACAGTGTTACCAAGAGGAGACAGTGTAACCAAGAGGAGACAGTGTAACCAAGAGGAGACAGTGTTACCAAGAGGAGACAGTGTTACCAAGAGGAGACAGTGTAACCAATATCTCTGTGATTGTGTTTCTCACTTTGTCTGTTTGTTTTTTTCTTGAATTTTTTAAATGAACTTCTAGTTGACAGTTAATTTGTAGGGGCTGTGAAAAGAGGAATTGATTGAGGAGTGTTGTTGAAGGACTCACAATTTTAAGTAAACCTCTGGAGGCAGTCCAGTGATATCAGGTCAGAACTGTTTGTTGATCAGCACATGAAATTAGAGATGGGGAAGCAAAAACTGAGAAGATTAAGTTGGAGCATGAAAGTCTGAGGGTTGAAGCAGCATTAGAGGGAGAAAGTAAAAGTGGAACAGTTAATACTGGAACTGATGAACGAGTGGAAACCAGCTACTTGCATTTTAATGAGGAGAAGGTGAAGATGGCTTATCTTGTTGCAGTTGAGACAACGACGACACCTGTTTGGGACTAGCTGGTTCCACTTAACTGGGATTAAGGAGCGACACTGGAAAAGTAAATCAGCTTCTTAAGGATGAATTCACTGTCCCATTACATTTTCTCACTTTAAAGAGTTTATAAAAACTGCATGAAAGATGCAAATGGCAAGTGACCATTATGTTCCTGCTTTAGGTCAAAATGAGCAAAATTCAACTCTAAGTGTGTTTTTTGTTTGTTTAGTTTTTCCCCACCCTTTTCCGGCTGAGGACCATGGACTCAGACTTGGAAGTGCAGATCCTCTTTCCCACTGCTTCACATTCAGCCGCTCCAACGCGAGTTGCAGATCACTACCTCATGAAGCCAGCAGAACCGCATGACCTGCAAAAAGGAGGGATGAGATTCTGAGGTCACCAAAGCAAAAGCCTCCCACCATCTGCCTATGCCTATGTCCAGAATCTGTGACAGAGGGCAGCCCTCACTATGGACGAAGTCCAATAACAGAACACACCTTAATTTCAGATCGGGCAGGCCGTTCCTCCCAATCATGCCTCTCCAGGTCTTGCTGTCATTGCCTACATGAGCATTAAAGTCTCCCAGTAGGAAAATGGATTCGCTACATGTAGCACCCTTGAGCACCCTCCACCACTGACTCCAAGAAGGTTGGGTATTCTGACCTGTCACTTGGCAAATAATCGCAGATAACAGTCAGGACCTGTTCCCCAAGCTGAAGGTGCAGGGAAACACCCCCCTCACTCACTGGCAGAAATTCCAGTGTACTGAGCAGATAAAGGATTGCCCACCCTGCTCACTGCCTCTCACTGAAGGCAATTCCAGATTGGAACAACGTCGATCCCCTCTCCTGGAGACTGGTTCCCGAGCCCAAGCTAGTTCAGGTTCTTTCCCTTTCAGAGAGGTGATATTCCATGTCCCAAAAGCCACCCTCGATAGTCGGAAATCAGTCTGCCAGGGCAGGTTTTTCGGACTGCGCCTGGGCACCAGTCGCTCTTTGTGGATGGGGCCGTGGTAACGCAGTCTTGTGCAGGGTACACAGGTCCCTTGCTCTTTTGACAGTTATAGGGGTCCTTTGAATTGCTCTTTGTCTGGTCCCTCACCCAGGACCAGACAAAGAGCCATGTGTGTGTGTAATACACCTTTTTCCTTGAGGGATCCTACCACATTGCAAAGCAACCCCCCCAAATAACATATCCCTGCACCATGTTAAAGTAGAAATTCACAGAAGGGAACTTTGAATCAGTTTGATACAAATAACCAGTCATTTTAAGTAACACATATGTTATTTGTAATCGATGCCACACAAGAACATTTTCTTTTTCTTTTCTTTTCTTTTTTTTTTTTTACCTTTTATTGTTTATTTTATTTTATTTTCACTTGCTAAATACGGGACAGACTTGACTGGGGAAAAGAAAGAGGGAAAGAAAAACAGCGGGGAAGAGGGACGGTGATAAAGGGCAAAAAACAAAAACCAACAAAATAAGCAGACAAAAATACATCTGTCAATCACCTGGATCACCTGTTGAGAAAGAAAAAAGAGAAAACAAGCAGCAGAAGAAAAAAAGAGCAACATAATAAACAACATCACGATGATCTATGTGAATAGAACAGTAAATACTAAATATTAAATATTATTGTGCAGCACGTAAGATCGACAGCGCACAGTGTGCTTTGAGGTAGGAGCCAAAAAGGGTGTAGTTTGTGTGTGTGAGCACGTGTGTGTACACCTGTGAGCATGAGCGCGCTTGTATTTAAAAGAACATTTTCTGACCTGACGAGCAGTGTCAGTGTTACTCACAAAGGAATCAAGTGAATGAATCTATTGTTCAAACCTCTGTGCAGTTCTGTGGATGAATGTACACAGTGATGAGGTCAGGTGGCAGATGTCACAAATGGTAATCTCTAACAAAGTTAACAAAATGTCAGTTCTAGGTGGCTGATGGCTACAACGGATGTCCAGAGTATAATGCTAGCATTACACATGCAACAATAGGAAATATGTTAGGATGAAATACATTTAACATTTCCTTTCTGGTTGTATAACAGCATCATATTGCTTCTTGTTTTGCTCACTAACAGACATGGTGACATGGTGACTAGAGTTCCCTGTGAGAGGAAACAAACATGTTTGTCATAGCACTTTCTCATCTTCAGCTGTTTGCTTTCATGGACTCAGGTTACTGCTGAAAGTGAATAATATAATTTCACAAGTACCTGTAACCACAGTGGGGGTGAAATTAGCAGAAAGAGGTGTAGCCTCCTGTAAGAGGATTTGAGAGTAAGGAATGGCACAAAGAGTGTAGACTGTTTTTAGGAGCAGTGACGCTGAGCTTATTTGTGTTAGCATAAAACTCAATGTACCCATTATGCCATCTAAGCACCATCCTAAATTCATCAAGGGAGCTTAGTTCCCCATGTAAGGACATGCTGACCGCCCTGTGGAGCAAAACAGTTTTTAAACACACGCTGCTGACCCACTATACACTTTATAACACAGATGGAAGTTAAGAACACAGCTTCTAAAACAAGTAGTATGACGCAAGAAGAAGAGTGCAGATCCGTGACTATCTATGACAGGTACAGTGTCAAATCAGTGCATCACCCTATCAGTGTATGGGTTTTTTTCCTTTTTCTCCTTAATCTTGAAACTTTCTTTTAATTTTCCAATTGCTGTCACTTCAAGGAGCATGCACATAACATTCCCAACTAAACACGCTGTGCTAAATAAGCATGTCACAATGCTAGTAATGTGGTCATTGGTAGCAGGATCAGATCTATTTAGTGAAATAAATAAACTAATCCTTGTTTGAAAACAAACAAAACAAACAAAGTTGATGCATTTTTGTTTGTTACTGAAATTGTTCTCCTTGCACAGACAAACAAAAGTAATGTCATATTAAAAAGCAACCTTCTTCAAGTGTAGGTTTTATGTAACAAGAGCTCAAATAAACCTGTCCTCAGCAGGTCTTAAAATTAAACTCATGATGAGACCCTGTTATCATTTATTTAACAAAAATTAGGCCAAAATGTTGACACAGTGTGTGAAACATTAAGTACACCCCTACTGCTTCCATCGGAATTAAAAGAAAGAGAAACATCCAGGTGTTGACAATCAAATGCAATTGATTAATTGATCATCACCATTTGTGACCATCTCTATAACAGCAGAGGTGAAAGCAAAGAAAAGACATCAGCAATTGTTGATGGGCTTTATGACCCTTCCAATCAGTCTGGGTTATAAATAATTTTTTAAACAATTTAAAGTCTATCAATCTACTGTCAGTGTGTACTGTCCTAGGAGTGGACACCACAGGAAATTCACTCCAGAGTCTACAGGCCTGAGTTAGCATTGTACAAGGTTAAAAGGTTATGACAGTACAATTAGAAAAAGACTGAGCAAATATGGCTTTTATGGAACGGTGGACAGCAGAAAGCCTCTCTGAAAAAATACACGACAGCACGGCTTAGGTTTGCAAAGGTGTTAGTAAACCACAATACTTCTGAAACTGTGTCTTTTGGCCAAACGAGATACTAAAGAGGAGCTCTTTGATCATGATGCATATCAGCACAAACCCCTCATACTTCAATTGAACTCAATTCAGTTTTTTTACATTGTACCAAAAATTATAACAGTTGCTTAAAGGCAACCCAACAATCATATGACCCCCTATAAGCAAGCACCTTGGCGACAGTGGGAAGGAAAAACTCCCTTTAACAGGAAGAAACCTCCGGCAGAACCAGGCTCGGGGAGGGGCGGGGCCATCTGCTGTGACCGGTTGGGGTGAGAGAAGGAAGACAGGATAAAGACATGCTGTGGAAGAGAGACAGAGCCATTAATCATTATATGTAGAGTGTTGCATAAACACAGTGAGTGGGGAAATAAACGGGGAGTGAAGAAGAAACACTTGGAGCATCATGGGAATCCCCGAGCAACCTAGACCTGCTGCAGCATAACTAAGGGAGGCTGAAGGAAAGAAAGAAAAGTTTGAAGTCTAATCTTAAAAGTAAAGGGTGGCTGTCTCCTGAATCCAAACTGGGAGCTAGTTTCACAGCTGAAGGCTCTGCCTCCCATTCTGCTTTTAAATACTCTATTTAAAAGCTGTTTTGCTGCCATATTTGTGATTAGTCAAATGCTACCAATGCCACCCTTTCATGTGAGCACGTGGAAGAAAACTTCAGTGAATTGACAGTCAGCTTCATGTGATCGCTTAACTTGATTGGCAGTGTTTGGGTAAGTGAATCCATTTAATGGAAAGATACCCTGGGTATGTTGAACTCTTTCGTAGGACAGGACCCTGGGCACCTTGCAGTCATAGAGTCGACTGTGAACTCTCTGTTTGCCAAAGTATTCTAGAGTCAAATGTGAGGCCATCTGTCTGACAGCTAAAGCTTGGTTGAAACTGGGTCATACTCCAGGACAACAATCCCATGCACAACAGCAAATCTGCAGCAGAATGAGCTGGAGGCTTACTTACTTTCATACAGTTTCTCAGTATGAAAGTTTAACGACTTCCCTCCTAGTTTCATAAATGTTACCTCTCCATCAAAGCTGCACAGTTCACTCGCTATCAATCAAAAACTGCCCCGCGTGTGTTTGTGTGTTTGTGTGTGTGTAATACACCTTATTTAGACGCGACAGCACATTTATGCAACTTGCTGTGAACTCCTGTGAAGTGTTCAACAGAGTTTAGCTTTAACATGTTAATGTGCACTTGGTCAGAATCATTTGCATGAATTTGACCTGCTGAAACCAAGAACTAACAAACCAACTGTATGCTGGCCAGCCATTAGTGCCCCAGCATTTTTCACCCGAGATTAAACATTTTCAGGTCGCATCAAAATGTCTCTGCATCATTTCTGGGCCCAGAGGCTAATTGGATTTCTAGATACAAATATTGTCTGGAAACCATGAAAATTTGGGTGACTGGTGAGACGGTGTTAGCGCTGACACTTTGGAAGTAAAAACAGTTTTTTATTGTGACTGAATTTCAGACAATTCAAAATATTTTTTTAAAAAGTTGACAGTAATGTCAGAGCAGTCAAGAATGCAAACGTCCTCACTCGTATCAGGCAGCAGACTGTATATACAGTATGCACATGGCAAGCTCAGCCATTGGATTGAGATTCTGCATTTTGAGGCCTCAGTGCATTTTTGAGTTTTTGTTTTTCCTTCTTTGTCTTTGTTTTTTTTTGGAGCCAGTTTATCAAATGAGAATGAAAAACAATTACCACATTACAGTACTCATGTTATTTGTATTATTAACCGCAGGTGTACAGCAGCCTCTTAACATCGAGCTGACAGCCATCTGTGAGTTTGAGCCGAGTCTGAATTTGTGTTGAAATGAGGATTATTTCACACGTCACTGTTTGCATACAGCAGATTCCTCATGATACAGATGTGCAAACATGGGGGAAAAAACACAGCAAGTTTAATTCCAAAAAACACTCATTAGTCTCAGCTGTAGAGGTCATACTACGTATTAAAGAAGGTGTAAGTAACTGAAAATCAGTACACTGTTGTTCATTTCTTTCACATATTGGTTTCCTCCCGTTGTCATTTGGTCAGGCTGATATTTATCTGATTTTTTGGAATTTATTTTTGTTCCTAGCTTTTTTAATGTTGTTTTGTATTTCAAAGTATAGCGATCTCTCTCCTTTCATCTCCAGCACTGCTGTCATAAAACTCCTGACCTGTTGGTTATTGCTGCTGAAAGTTGCGATTATTTCGTTCTCGTTGGACACTGACACTGACTGGAGCTGGGCAAGCTGAGAGACCAGCTGGTCTGCTTTCACTGTTCAGACATCAGTTTCGATCAGCTCTTTTTATGGAAACATAATTAGCATTTAACAGATAAACGAGCTTCAGTGATTTAGCATCTTAACAGATGAGTTTCCTCTTGGTCAGAGTATGTGATCTAGAGAAGAATGAGTGATAAAAAGTTGTTAATAACTCCTTTTGAACTTTAGCAGGGAAAGCTGTAATGATGATGGAGAGGGAACGGTGGTTCTTACAAGTTGAGCATGTGCAGGCTCACTCAGCACTTTAGATTAGCATCTGTGAGAATCTCTCAATGTAAGATGTTTAAACAGCCTTTAGTCCTCTGTAGATATTCACAGTTAACCATGTCACTCACTGCACAAGCCTTTTAATTCAGCTGATTCTTTATTATTCATGTATTTGAAGATAGTTCTTTGTCTGTTTGTGAGCTCATAAACAGCATTTTTTTTTAATCGATTTGTGGTTTTCTCAGAACGGGGTTGTCTCTGCTTGCCTGTCTGTGAATGTCTCTGCATGCCACGCCTCCTCAGGTTATTGTAGAGGGTATCAGTGACTCTCATTTGGATACCTGTAAAGGTGGAACTCTTTCACAGGATTTTGATTATGTAAACAGGACTACGATATACGCGATATTCATAGAAATCTATTATTAAAGTTGATGTCAACTGTTTACATTTAAAGACAGAATAATGGATGCCTAGTGGGTCAAAAGGTAAGCAGTGGGAGTGCTACCAGCGGTCTACGGGACTGTGCGTACACCGGGGCTTGTGAACATGCTTTGAAGGTGACCTTTAACAGGTTCAAAGGATGAACAGAGAAAGAGGGCGAGGCATGAGTCAGACTCTTAACTGGGAATGTGCTTTTCTTAGCAATTGTAATATTAAATAGTCCTAATAGAACAGATGTGCTTGTTTAATTTTTTGAGCTTGGCTTGTTTCAGTAAACTGGGCTTTTAAAAAATATATTCAGAGTCAATAAATTCAGTTTGATAAAGCTGAAGGTGAATCCCTTCAGAATAGCTTAGACTGTCAGAATAGTTTTCAGTCACACTGGGTTTGATCTCCAGTCTCTCAGTGCTTATGTGAAAGGGACATGAATCTAATTAAGCTAGCATCAAATGTATCACTCTGACATATGGTGGCCTGCATTTGCATTCTTTCATACTATATGGCATATAAGGCTTGGTTTAGCACTGTAAAAGTCTGTGGCTACAAACTGTCTCAGTGACTTTTATCTCTTCATGTGATCCCAGACTTCTTTCTTCATTATTTGTAATAGTTAAAATTTTACATTTGATTAGCATATCTAGGAAACCCCACCACTGAAGCAAGATTCCTCACATTGATACTTGAGGCCAAGGTAAAGCCATCCAGAAGAAGGATGTGGTTAAATACCATATTTCTAAGATTTGGTACAAGGGAAGTGAAATGCCTTCCTTCAGGTAATGCCACCGTTTTTCCACAGCAGCGACAGCAACACAACAGCGAGATGCTCCTGCTCTGTGGTGAAGTCATTTTTTCTGTTTGGTTCAAGGTGCAGCTGGCAAAGTTCAGTCTGTTGAGCCATAACTGCGCCCAATCCCACGTCACTGGCATCAGTGTATTGAGACTTTGCATGTGACGTGAGGTTTCTGCTATATTGGACATGATGATGCCTGCCAATTCTGCTGGGAGCAGCAATCACCATCGACAGAAAGAGAATCTTTGTTAATCACTTTCTGCTGATTTGGATAGAAGAAGACAAGCAAAAAGTATTTATGTGATACAGTGGAATCACATAAATAGTAATAACAGTTAGAGTCGAACAATATTTAACCATTTAACATTTTTCTATTTATTTTTGTTCTCAGCTTTTTTAAGCAGCCTCCTCCACCACTACTCTCTGCAACTGCCTTTCATCCTCTTCCTCCTCAACTGAAGCCTTACTCCTGAACTGAAGTTTAGGCTCTAACATAAGAACTCTTACAAGAACATGCTTATTCATTCTTGATATTATCACAATTAGTTATTGACAGGAGGTTTGTCTGCAATCCTCCTGTCTCCAGACAGCTGACAAGAGCCGACAAACAACAACATCCCACATAGCAAAATTGGTATGGCCCAGATCAGGCCCACACAATGTGCTTACACATGGCCCACACACCACAAAGAATGATGGCCCAGATCTGGTTTGCCAGAGTGGCCCACACATGGGCCATAACAAGGCCAGTTGCAGACACACTGCTGGGTCTGTGCTGGCCCAGAACAGTTTCAGCTCTGGCCCCAGATGTCAGCCTAATGTGTACATTAATCAAGCCATGTAATAACAACATGTGCCGGAACATAATAGTGCAAAAGCAACATGACTAAACTCTATTCAGACAGTGAATGGACTGATTCTTATATAGCGCTTTTCTACTCTCCCAGATTACTCAAAAATTACACAACATACCACATTCACCCAATCACACACTTTCTGCTAACTACATTCATATTCCTGACATGCAGACTGGAGGAGCCAGGGATCAAACCACTAACCTTCCGATCAGTCGGTGACCTGCTCTACTGCCTGAGCTACAGCCATCCACTGGCAGCGATGAGTAAACCCTCACTAGGTTTTGGATAAAGTGTACACTCACAAACCTGTCAAACCTGCATTTGAAACGTTGGCTACCATAGCAGTATAGTATTGCAACATGGCATTTGGGTCTTCTAACTAAAATAGCAAAATAGGAACATAAATAGTGCCATCATTGCCAGACCTGGCCCACATCTGGTTGACATACACCCTGCCATGACACCAGTCAGTCAGAAGTACCAGCTTGATGCCGGATCCAGGCCAGACCTGTTTGCTATGAGCCTGGGCCACATAAACCAAATTCCAATCGAGCCAGATGTGGCATGCCATCACATAAACAGTGCCATCAGGCCTGGCCCATATCTGAATGACATACGTCTTATCATGCCAGAAGTCAGCCAGCAGTGCAGGCTTGACACCAGATCTGGGCCAGACCTGTCTGCTATGTGGGATACCGTTATAAACTAACAGTATAAGTCGTTGACAATGTAAGTGATAATATGCAGAGACGTGACAATATCAAAATGTAATAAAAATCAGGTAAATACCTCAGTAGTGACCATTGACACTTTTCCACTTCTTCAAGTGACTGCAGTTTCAGTCCACTGACTGAGATTTGTTACTCATCTTGACACAAAACACTGATAAGTACACAAACTGTCCTAGGCCTTCAGATCTCATCCAGTATAGTTTGCGGGATTGTTGATAACATAATGATATAAATAGTGTGGCTAGAATGTGGAATGACCTGGAATAAAGCCTTTAAATTATGAGGTTGTTTTAGAAGATACTGGAGAAGACCTACATATACTTCACGTGATGCAACTGACACCTTGTCACTACACCACAGAAGACGTGGCAGGTCCTAAAACTCTTCACAGAAGAAAGTGATGAGGAGGACGTCCCAGAGTTCTCTGGCCCTCAGTTGCAGTTCTAAACACAACTGACTCGTGGAAAAGCCTTTGAAGTTCCAGCTTCTTTCAGGCGGCGAAAAAGTGTCACAGCCAGGGGTCCACCCTGTACATGTTTGCTTTTTCCACTATGTTGACCTCCAAGCCCACCTGGAGCCAGCTAGTTGGCTCTCACACATTTGGCACTTCAGGAAGTGGTCACTTTCTCATCTTCTTATAGTCCAGTGTGAGGAGGAAGGCAGAGGAAGCAGGCCAGAAGAAAATATCAGAAAGGAAGCAGTCAGGATTTACCTAAACCTGGCTGCTTCCTCGCTCAGTTAGTCTGCAGGTTAGTCTGACTTTACATTTGTGAGATTGGAGGAAAGATACAGAATATGGAGTTTGTTCTGGACCGACTCAGGTGCCGTTAGTTATAAGACGTCTGGAAAACCCGAATTAAAGCTTTTTCATGGGTGATTTTGTTGTTGTTGTTTTGGACTGGTATGGAATAAATGAATAAACTAATGAAAACCCAGATTCGATTTCTTAATTTCCTTTTCTTGTAAATGAACTGAAGCAATTACTATGAACTGAAATTTATGTTCATGTTATGAACATAAATTTGTCTCATTAGCCTCTTTTCCATTAGTACCTACTCGGATCGACTTGCCACGGCTTGCCATGACTTGACTCAGATCGACTGGTTTTCTATTACAATCAAGCACTCTCGTGACTCATCTAGTGACGCCACTGACCAGCCAATCGGTGGCATGCAGTCTGACGACATCACATTTTTAATACCTGTTCAGATTGCTTTGAACCCCGGCCGAGCAGGTACTATTTAAGGACCTGGTACCAGCTACTATGACCTAATGGGAAAGCCTGAAAACTGTGGCGAATCATGGCGAGTCAATCTGAGTAGAGGTACTGTTGGAAAAAGGGCTACTGACACTGCCTGAGGGAAGCGTGTGTAATGTAAATAGAATGGGTTCTACCACAGAACACTGTGGAACTTATTAACCTTAGTGTGTGATGAGACTCCCCGTTTACATGAAGAAACTGGACTCTGATGCAATTCAAAGAGCTGAAGTGCAGTATCTTTAAATCCTATGACATGTTCTAATTTCTATTGTGAGATATTGTGGTCAACAGCATCAAGGAAGATGGAGATACATGGCAGATAATTGGCTAAGACAACTGGGTCAAGTGATGGCTAATGGTTTAATTACTGCGAGCTTGAATGCCTGTGGTATGTAGCCCATCAAAAGTGTATATAAATCCAGAAGCACTAACAATCTGACCAGAAATTGAAATGAACTGACATGAAGCCACAAACACTGATGCAGGGCAGCACCAACACTACCATGTCAGAAGAGATGGGAAATTTTTCAGCTCGAGTGCTAAACTGGGAGGGTGTATTTAGTATATAATGTGAGTAGGGCTGCCACAAAAGATTATTTTGATAGTCGACTAGTCACCGATTATTTTTGCAATTAGTCGACTAATCAGATCATGCATCCATTGGACGTAAAACGTACAGCTTATTGCATCAGCATGCGTCTGCGCTTATAATAACTATCATTAGCTTACAGCTTTAAGTGTTTAAGGTATGTGCTAACTAAAAATAAAGTCAAGATGATAGTTTATTAAAATTTTAATGCTCAGCCGTCTGCTCCTTGCTCCCTAAAATTTAACAGGACACTGGAGTATATTCTCGACCATCTCACCTGTTTAATCTGTTTAATCAGTTTTCTGTTTGACGTTTATTCAGCTGTGTGAAAACTATAACTTTAATCTCAGCCAAACCGATTTACTCAGGAACAAATAAAACACTGAAAAAACCCAAACAATAAAATGTTTAAGTTATCTAAGTGACTTCTATATCATGTTTAACCTGAGTAGCGAAAGACTGCGGTGGGTTTGAAAACGATTTGCCGGGAGTCCGGTGTTCTCACGGGCTCTAGTGAGCCTTGCCCCCGGCTAGCTATCGAGCTGGTGGGTAACAGACGTCTCCGAAAACGTCGGAGCGCTTTTGAAAATATGTGATGTCTTGATAAACTGAGCAGATATTTGAAGTTTACACAGCTACATTCTCGCCTGAAAATATGTTAAAAGTTTATTTTGTGACCCAGAAAGAATAATAAGAGTAATATTAAAAACTAAGTAGCTGCCGCCATTGTTGGAAACTGGAATTGGCTGGCCCGCGCTATGAATTCTGGGATAGGTTGGGCCACCCGACCCATCCTTCAAATCTGGGAAAAGGAGGACATATTTGTCGGCCGTATTTGGAGAAGTCTTCGAATTTGCACAGCCTGTGTCGCGTCGCTGTAATGTAATGTAAACGGCCCCTGAATTTGGACACAGCTACGAGACTCTTCTTAAGGGTTTAACGGCAGCTGGCATCCTTGTAGATGCATTGCTGCCATCTTCTGTTTCAGTCCGTTATTACACTCTTAAATCCTACTGCTTATTCCTGTGTCTTTCAGGATCTTACAAAGCTTCAAACGACGTGTCGACTATTAAATTTGTCGTCGACTAATCGTGGCAGCCCTAAATGTGAGGCATTCTATGAAATTATTTACATTAAATATTAACAACTTTGCTGTAATGAATTTATATATAATGCAAGCCGTCCTCCACTCACTATTTCTGGTTAGTAAAAATCATAATGACTGATCTGAACCGGAGTTTTTGTTTTTAATGGATTAATTAATCATGTTTCATAGACAACAATTCAAACAGTCCTGAATACTGTTGTTATTTAAGTTACTCCATCCATTTTAGCAATCTTCATAAAATTATCTTGGAAATAACATTTTTCACTGATAACCAGATAAAAATGAATATTGGGATCACTGATGTTCCACTCCAAGTATTTGTCAATCTTTTTTTATGTTGATTGTCTTTGTAACAGTCACAGGAAAACAAGCAAAGCAAAGAAAAGGAAACACACAGTGGAGATCAGCATGATATTCCAGAATAATGCTGTCCTTATTTGGATTCTCCTCTCTTATGTCTTCAATACAAATCACTTTGACCTCTTCAGGTATTCCATTTAACTTTATCCATCCAAGGTAGCTTGTACTTTCTGCTGCTTTTTGAGGTATCAGACATGTTGGGCAATATTAGTGTCCTTTTTTGTCTGGTATTCTATTAAAATAATATGTGTTTCCTTAAGTTGTTTTTCTTGCCTGTTTCAGTAAATCAGTCGGATGATGAATGCTGCTTTCTCCATGGGAGTAAGGGACAGATTGAAATATCCTCACCCTGAACGGAGATCTGTTTTTTTTGGTGTTATTTTTAAGCAAAAAAGACGAAGACCTCTTTCTCCAGGGACAACTGTTCTGTCGATGGTGCATCAGCTCCTATCTCAGCTCCACTAGACACCTTTCTAGCATAGGAACACTGTATGCTGTTTAATGTGTAACTGATCTTCTGGACAGTCTGAGGTTCAAATTACTGGTACTAGATGGGCCAAAACATAATTGGCATGGCCAGAGGTGTTTTATTGGATTTAGGTCAGGGGAATGTGAGGCCACTTAATGGTATCAATCCCTTCATCCTCCAGGAACTGACAGCATAAAAAGTTGGCCATTGTGCAGGGCCCACTGCACCAGTGTAGGGTGTGATAGTGAGTCCAAGGATTTCATTGTGGTTAGTGGCAGTCAGGGTGCTGTTGCCCAGTCTGTGGAGGTCTGTATGTCCTTCCATGGATATGCCTCCCCAGACCATCACTGGTCGTATTGGTAAATGGACTGATTCTTATATAGCGCTTTTATACTCTCCCGGAGTACTCAAAGCGCTGTATACAACATGCCACATTCACCCAATCACACACGTTCACACCAGCACTGTCTTCTAAGTTTCTTAGTGCTTCCTAACTATCATTCATACACATTCACCTTCCAATGAATGCATCGGAGAGCAATTTGGGGTTAGTATCTTGCCCAAGGATACTTGGCATGCAGACTGGAGGAGCCACGGATCGAACCACCAACCTTCTGATCAGTAGATGACCTGCTCTACCTCCTGAGCTACAGCCACCCTATTGAATGATGCTATAAACAGCATAATGTTCTCTACAGCTTATCCAGACCCTTTCAGATCTGGAACATCAGAATGAAAGATATCTTTGTTGTTATTGTAACTAGGGCTGGGCGATATGGCCTAAAATCCATATCATGGTATAATTTGAAGCATGTGCGGTAACGATATATATTGCGATATATTCTTTTCTTCTGTATAACGTTTTTTCTGCACTATAAGGCGCTCTTAAAATAATTAAATTTTCTCAAAAATCAATGGTGCACCTTATAATGAATTCTGGTTGTGCTTACTGACCTTGAACCGATTTTATGTGGTACACGGTGCTCAAAAATCTGTCAAAAAATGTTTTAGTCAACTTTGGTAAGTTACGAAGCCACACCGCTTGTTGGATTGTCGGAGCATTACGGCTACCGTAGTCTGGAGCCTCGCAGAGTAATCTGGGTCCTAAACTCCGTCCACTTCAGGTCCTAGAGTCAAACGAACACTGCGACATCACTGAGAGTTAAAAACTGTCTAAATTATTAAATCTTTAATAAAATAATCAGCGTTGCTGCTTTACCAGGTGTAACAATTAAGTTTAACATCCAGGCATCCATGAAAACAGAATTTATTAAATTTAACAGTTTGAAGTTAGCAGGAAGTTAGCTCGCTAGTTTCCACCTAAACATGATATAGCATGTTCTGACTGAGAGATTTCTGACAAAATTCATGCATGTAGCATTTGCTACGTGATGTGCTAGCGACACAGCTATGTTAGCATAACATAAACAGTGAAGCTGGAGGATGAACCCTAACTTTTTTCCACTCGATAAAAGTTAACGTGAGGGTTCCCGATGGTTAGGGACAAATGCAATCGCATGGCAGGATGCTGTAAACAGACTAAGCTTCAGTCAGGAGAACAACTGAGATAATCCATCCACAATACAAGGTTAGTCATTAATATACTGCAACAACATGGGAATAGAGCAGCTGCCAGAGAATTCAGCAGTAATGAATCAATGTTACGGAAGTGGAGGAAGCACCGTTTTTGGCTTTCCTCATATTCCAAAACGTGCTTCGTCTCTTCGCTATTACTGTCGCTGGCATAATTTGTAGATGATATTGCTTGCAGCCGCTGCGATGCTTTTGACCAAAACAAGCATAGCTTGATGACGCCATCAACATGCGCTACTGCAGTAGAGCGGTATAGTCAAAATCTCTACCATTGGTCAAATTCATATCATTTCATATCATTTCTACCGCATACTGCCCACTTTATTCTACTTTATACTGCCCACCCCTAATTGTAATAAGTTCAACAAAATTAAGTGCAGTCCTTGTGGTGTCTAGAAAGAAAAGTTTCAATATAATTCCAAAAGAATAATATAAAAAATTAGTTAGAACACAGTCATTCAGTATAATAAATAAAACCTTATTGCACATAAACAATATTACACATGGCATCCATTGCACTTTACTTGTCAGGCTGAATTAGAGGTGATTACATGTCATTCAGTTCAACAGCTACAGGGTGGAAATGGCTATTCAGACTGTCTTTGTTTTGATGCGCTGGTATCTTTTGCCTGATGGCAGCAGTTGGAACAGATTATGAGCTAGGGTGTGAGGAGTCTTTTATGATATTTCCTGCTTTCCTGAGGCATAGAGAGCTGTGCACTTCATCCAGGGAGGGTAAAGAACAACCGATGATCCCATGGGCAATCTTTACAATCCCTTGAAGTGTTTCACTCTGTGATGATGTGCAGCTGGAAAAAAGACAGTAGCACAGGATGCTCTTGATAGAACATCGATAAAAGGACACCAGCAGCTTTTGAAGGATATGATTTTTCCTGAGGATTCTCAGGAAATAAAATCTCTGCTGAGCCTTCTTTGCCAGCTCTGCTGTGTTCACACCCCAGGACAGGTCTTCCGTGACATGAACTCCCAGGAAGCGGAAGTCTGACACCATCTCCACGCCATCCCTATTGATGTAAAGTGGTTTAATGTCAGTTTTCTGAAATCCACAACAATCTCTTTGTTCTTAAATGTGTTCAGGAGCAGGTTGTACCACGCTGTCAGCCTCGCTACTTCATCCCTGCAGGCAGACTCTTGCTCAGGGTAAACACCCTGATATTGTACCACTTCTCTTGATGGGTTAAGGACCTTCCATGTCTCTGTCTTCTAGAGTAACTGCCTGTCTCCTGGAATCTCCAGGCTCCTGAGACTTTGCAAACCTTCAAGTAATGGCACATATTCATGTGGGATCCTGGATCCTGTGCAACCAGTATAGGATCTAGGTATTGATGCCAGCAAGGACACTGTTCAAAAGAAAGCAGCACCTTTCTGGCTTACTTCTTTGTACCCAATTTTACTTTCCTAAGTCAGACTCTGTCCAACTTTCTGCTTCTCTCTTACAATATTGTCAGCGCTCCCTCAACTTCAACTTGAACTTGTTTCTTTATACACAGAACTGAGAGACTGAAGATTGGATGTGTAATAAGAATTGGCCTGTGTGCATCTATCATGAATCTGAAAGTGATTTTATGTACAAACTAATTTTTCTGTGCACACTAAGAATGTTTCCATGCATAAGTTAGTAAACAAGGTCCAGTAATATTAAAAATAATTAAATAAAATAATACAAGACAAATTACATATTTCAAAATCAATCTAAACTAATTTAAATGTCAAAAAATGAATTAAAAAACTAACCAGACAGATGTATTGTTTTACAACGATTTATTGTATGTGGTATGCAATAATTATGCAGTTTGCATAAAAGGAATGTTTGATTCAATAAAGTTTATGCTATGCTTAGGATCACCATTCTGTCATTTCTTAAGTGCATTTACCATAAATCAGTTGCTGCTTCTGTGAATTACTAAATACTAGTGCTGTCAGCGTTAATCTCTCTAAAATGACGTTAATGCCATAACCGCATTAACGCTGCAAATCTCCATTAGCGAGTTAACGCGGCTTGCGTAACGAGATTAATGCTGACAGCACTACTAAATACCTGACAGCCAGCAAAACTGTCAGATTTTGATGATATGCAGAGTAGAAGTTCTCCTGTACTATCATAAGTGCTTGTGGCACTAGGACACTCTTGGCCGCAAGTCGATGATCAATTTTGTAATTGTATCATCTGGCCATATGTTCTGGACACTTGGGTGAAGAGGGGCTGAGCTGTCAGCTGAACACTACCTGGTGGAAAGTTGGATCAGGTGGCAGGGGAGGATGCTGGACAGATCATCTGCACCTAAACGTATAGTGAGGGTGTGCTGGGAACGCCTGACAGAGGCCCGGGTCCATGAGACCCGGGCCTTCAACTAGTGCCTCCAGCAGAGCTTCGACAGCATTCCGAGGGAGACTGGGGACATTGAGTTCAAATGGATCAATGGAGCACTTCCATTGCTGATCCTGCTGCACTGAGCTGTGGCTGCAAGGTCTACATGTGTTTTGTGGACTTGGAGAAGGCATTCAACTGTGTCCTTTGGAGTGTCCTGCGGAAGTTGCTTTGGGAGTAAGGGTTTCTGGCAGATTGCTACGGGCCATTCAATCCTTATGCAACCGTTGCAAAAGTTTGCTCTGCATAGCCAGCAATAAGTCAACTTGTTTCCAGTGGGTGATGGACTCCACCAGGACTGTCCTTTGTCAACGATTCTGTTCATAATTTTTATGAACAGAATTTCTAGGCGTAGCCAAGTGGCAGAAGGCTTCCACTTCCAGAGAATCTCATCTGTGCTTTTTGCAGATGATGTGGTTCTGTTAGCTTCATCAGGTGACGGCCTCCAGCTCACACAGGAACGGCTTGGAGCAGAGTGTGAAGCGGTGGCAATGAGAATCATCACCTCCAAATCAGAGGTCTCAGAGGTCCTCAGCTAGAAAAGGGTGGAGTGCCCCCTCCGGGTCCACTCAGGGTTTGTTAGGTTTCCCCATAACAATGCGATTCTCTTTAATGATTGTCCTTATCTCGGATAGCATCCGACTCTCTGACAACCACCCTTGGAGAGTCCAGCTTCACCCTCACAACCTTACTGGCCTGGCTAATCAGTTTATTGAATCTACTGGCATCTGCGAACCTCAACCTGCTGCCCCAGCATGCAACAGACTCATAAAAAATAGTAAGCATTGTCTGGCAGATGATTCAAAAAATCTCAGCCACCTCTTTTCTTGTCTTTGTTACATTGAGCTGCAGATGATTCTGCTTGTGCCACATGACAGAGGAGTGCACCACAGCCCACTACTCCATCTCATCACCATCACTGATGCATCCAACCACTGCAGAGCAATCAGAAAACTTCTGAAGATGCAGGTGTCTGTGCAGTAGCTGAAGTCTGTGGTTTATAGAGTAAATGGGAAAGGGGAGAGGACGGTCCCTTGTGGTGCCAGGGTGTGGCTGATCACCTTGTCAGACACAGTGTTGAAGACACACATATTGTGGAGAATTCAGGACATGAGAAAGGTATCCACCTTCATTACTGTCAGCTTATCACCCAGTAGGGTTAGCCTGATGGTACTGAATACACTTGAAAAGTAAAAAAAAAACCATGACCCTCACAGTGCTTCCTGGCTGGTCCAGATGGGCAAGAACACAATTGAGCAGGCAGATGATGGCATCCTTAACTCTGACGTGGGGTTTGTAACCTCTCCCTTAACCTCTTCCAAGATCAGGCAGTCCTCCCATCCTGTCTAAAATCAGCCACAATCACCCCAGTGCCAAAGACATCTCCCATCACTAGCCTGAATGATTATTGATTATTGTCCTGTGGCCCTCACTCCAGTAATCATGAAATGCTTTGAGAGACTAGTCCTTCAGATGATTAATGATCTATCTCCCCCAGACCTCGACACCTACTAGTTTAGTTTGCATATCGCGCGAACAGATCTAAAGAAGACACCATCACTGTAGCTCTCCACTCTGTGCTGAGCCACCTGGAGCAGCGGCAAAGCTACATCAGAATGCTCTTTATGGATTACAGCTAAAGCATGGCTGCTTTTGTTTACACACGTGATTAGCTCCTTGCTCTGAGAACACCTATTATCTCTTCCGCTGGAAAGCCTACAATACCCAAAAAACTGAGAAGGAGACCTTGGAGCTGTCGAGCAGGGATTAGACAGATGTTGAAGAGGAAGAGGTTTAAATCCTGTGTGCCAGAAGTCATTATGGGGAACATGAGGTCTCTAGGGAATAAAATGGACGAGCTGGAAACGCTTACCCGGACCCAGAGAAAGTTCAGAGAGTCCAGTATAATGTGCTTCACTGAAACGTGGCTGAATGATCAGATACTGGATTCTAATATTTCAATCCCGTGCTTCTTCACGGTTTGAAAGGACACAGACACCGCCGCCATCGGCATAAGGAAAGGACGTGGGGTGGGTGTGTTTGTGAAATGCAGATGGTGTAACCCGGGACATATCTTTGTTAAAGAGTGTTTCTGCAACCGCAATGTTGAGCTACTTGCCATCGGACTTTGCCCGTATTATCTGGCGAGGGAGTTTACCAGTGTCATCGCCATCACTGTCTACATCCCCCATTCCGGCAAGGCCGATGTAGCTTGTGACATCATCAGCTCGGTGACCGCACATCTCCAAATAAAACGGGTGCCTTCATCTTCATCACAGGTGACTTTAACAGGTATCTCTCTCCTCCACACTTCCCACTTTTCACCAGTTTGTCAAATGCACCATAAGAGACAATAGAACTCAGTGAGCCATGGAGACACTTCGGAAGCCACCGACTGAAATGTCCTGTATGAACCACATGGCAGTGACATTGATGGTTTAACAGACTGCATATCAGAGTATATAAAGTTCTGCAGTGACAACTCTATCCCCATCAAAGAGGTGTGCTGCTCCCCAAATAACAAACCTTGGGTTACGAGCAACTTCAAGGCCCTTCTCAATGAAAAGAAAAGGGCCTTTTTGAGGGTTGAGAGTTATCACTGGCTTCCAGAAGAAAGGTGGTGATGAAACTGAGGGGGATCTGCAGAGGGCTAATGGGTTAAACCAAGTTTTCAGCAGGTTTAGCTTCATCTCCCCCTCCTTAAACATCAGTACCCCGAGCTGCCCACCTGCAGCCGCCTCACTGATCTAAGCTCCTGTGACACCTCCACCTCCACAACCCACCAGCCAAGCCCATTACCAGCATCCCCCTGGTGGCAAAGCATTACAGCCCCAGAGGCCACCTCACCCCCCCATCAGCCAGACCAACCTGCATATCACACCTACTCAGGTGAGACGAGGGCTGGAGAGGCTCGTGCAGGGGGAAATCAGCCGACGGCATCAGTCCCAGAGTGCTGAAAGCTTGTGCTAGCCAGCTGTGTGGAGTACTCCATCAACTATACAACCTGATCCTGCACCTCGAGAGAGTCCCAGTGCTATGGAAAACATCTTGCTTGGTTCCAGTGCCCAATTAGAATCATCCAGAGGCACCAAGTGACTACAGGCCTGTAGCACTAACCTCTCACCTCCGTTCTTCGACTTCTCTAGCACCTTTAACTCTATCCAGCAAAAGCTGCTGAGGGAGAAGTTGGAGAACATGCAGGTAGAGGCTCTGCTGGTCCAGTGGATCAGCGACTACCTGACAGGCAGACCACAGTTTGTGAGACTGCAGAACTGTGTGTCAGACAGTCTGAACAGTAACATAGGAGCACCCCAGGGAAATGTGCTGTCCCCTTTCCTCTTCACCATCAGTGTCAGTGCGCCCCAGGGTGGCTGTGGCTACAATGTAGCTGCCATCACCAGTGTGTGAATGTGTGACTGGATGTGTAAAGCGCTTTGGGGTCCTTAGGGACTAGTAAAGCACTATATAAATACAGGCCATTTACCATTTACCATCTGTACGGCTGACTTCAAGTACATCACAGAAGCTTGTTTCCCCAGAAATTCTCTGATGACACGGCCATTATTGGAAGTGTGGAGATACGAAGGGAAGAGGCATATAAAGGACTGATGGATCACTTCGAGAGGTGGTGTGAGGTGAATCACCTGCAGCTGAATGACCCCGACCCTCTCCTTTCTGCATTGGTGGGACAGATGTCGAAATAGTCACATCCGATAAGTTTTGGGAGTTCAACTGGATCACAAGCTGGAGTAGTGTGCCAACATGGCCGCTGCCTACAAAAAGGGTCTGAGCTGGCTTTACTCTCTACGAAGGCTCAGATTCTTAAATGTATGCAGCAGGCTGCATATATATGTTCTATCAGTCTGTTGTTGAGAGCACCATCGTCTTTGCTGTGGCGTGCTGGGGTGCAGGCATCAAAGCAAAGGACACAGACTGAACAAACTCATCAGGAAGGTCGAGTCTGTTGTTGGCGTGAAGCTCTCCACCCTGGAGGAGGTGATTGGTGACAGACTGCTGACAGGACTGCTGGTAATCATGGACAATGACTCCCACCCCTCCATAACACTGGACAATCTGAAGAGCAGTTTCAGCAAGAGGTTCCTTCAGCCTGGCTGTCTGAGGGAACGTTACAGGAAGTCGTTCCTTCTATAATAATAATAATAATAAATTTTATTTATGAGCGCCTTTCAAGTCACCCAAGGACACGTTACAATAGGATAAAACACATAATAGAACAATGACAAAATAAGAACAATAAAACAAAAGCACAAGATAAAATTAACAAACAGTGGGTTCACAGTGAATATGCAGATTTGAACAGATGGGTTTTGAGTTGGGATTTAAACTGGGGGAGAACCAGTGTTTCTTATAACTGGGGGCAGAGAGCTCCACAGCCTGGGAGCAGAGCAGCTGAAAGCTCTGCTTCCCATGGTGGTGAGGCGGAAGGAAGGTACCGCAAGCTGGATAGAAGAAGAAGATCAAAGTGAACGGGCAGAACAGGTAGTGCTTAACAGGTCCAAAAGGTAAGGAGGAGCGAGGTTATGAAGGGCCTTGAAGGTGAGCAGAAGGAGTTTGAATATTATCCGGAATTTCACAGGGAGCCAGTGAAGTTCCTGAAGAACAGGGGTGATGTAGGAGGGGGTTCTGGTGATAATGCGAGCAGCAGAGTTCTGAACCAGTTGAAGCTTATGGAGGGATTTTTGGGGAAGACCACGCAAGAGAGAGTTGCAGTAGTCAATACGGGAGGTAACAAGACTGTGGACAAGAATGGACGTAGACTGGGTGGAAAGAGAAGGAAGTAATCTGTTAATGTTGCGTAGATGGAAGTAGGCAGAACGGGTGAGATTATTGATGTGAGATTATAGGAAAGTGAACTGTCTAGGATGACACCAAGGCTCTTCACCCGAGGAGAAGGCAAAACTGTGGAGTTATCGATGGTGAGTGAGAAATGGTTCACCTTCAGAAGGTTGGATTTGGTGCTTCTGCTGCTATCAGACTCTTTAATTCATCCACTTGGGTCAGATCCACACATTTGGAACAGAACTAATAACACCTCAATGCCCACTGTCACTTTTGTACACCACAACATATATTTGCACACATACCTGTCCTTTTACATTTATACCTATATCTCTATATTTATCTATTTTCTTAATATTTTTCTATCATAACTCTGTTTCTACTCTCATTTTATATGAGTGCTTGTTGTTTGTTGTATATTTGCTTGTATGACAACTCAATTCCCCCTGTGGGGCTACCTCCACATGTACACGGGTATTTTTGAAAACCACTTTCGTTTTGAAAAAATATCTCCGCCCGCATGTAAACACTAAAACGAAGTCAAATCCATCAAGAACATGTCAAATCCTAACTTTGTAGAAATGTTGGCCAATCAGAAGTCTAGAAGCCTGGGAGGGAAAGACTAAACAGGGTTTTGTGCTCTCACAAACCTTACGTACTTCTGAAAGGTTTTTGTGTTTTCCTGGAAACGCAGCTAACTTTGTGTTACTTTTCAATCGTGGTTCAAGAGTTGGGAGTTCGCCTTGTAATCGGAAGGTTGCCGGTTCGAGCCCCGGCTCGGACAGTCTCGGTCGTTGTGTCCTTGGGCAAGATACTTCACCCGTTGCCTACTGGTGGTGGTCAGAGGGCCCGGTGGCGCCAGTGTCCGGCAGCCTCGCCTCTGTCAGTGCGCCCCAGGGTGGCTGTGGCTACAATGTAGCTGCCATCACCAGTGTGTGAATGGGTGGATGACTGGATGTAGTGTAAAGCGCTATACAAATACAGGCCATTTACCATTTTCAAGTGCCTTCATCATTTCAAATGTTAATAACTAAAGACAGTATTTTGGCTGGTGTACACTCACAACTTAGGAATGAACAAAATGCATATGTAACACCTCCAGCTCTTCAAAAATCACAGACGCTCAGAAAGATTGGCTTTTCACGATTTATTCCTGCAGAAGACATAAAACACACTCAACAGGTGTCTTCTGATGGTACCAGCAATTGTAGCTCCCTCACAGTGGAAACGCGCGCTGTCTTGACAGACTTACAATTAACTTTTTAATAAAGAAAAATTGGAAAATAATAATTTCTCCCATTTTTCAGTCTGTCACACTGAACTTGTATACAAAAAGAAATCTTATGACTAATAAAAATACATTTCACAATCGTATAAAACAAAATAACAGGATAACAGAAGTATCACCGACTAAACATTTCCCTCTAGTGGACAAATTAACAATAGCGCATTACATTTTCACTTGCTTGTGCTTTACAGACAAAATGACTGTTAACAAGCTCACGTACCTGCAGAAGACATAAAACACACTCAACAGGTGTCTTCTGATGGTACCAGCAATTGTAGCTCCTACAATGTAAAACAACATCACAAAAAGCACAGAAAAACAGTAAATCCAAACACATTTCCTGCTATGCGCAGCAACCACTAGGGGGCTGACAAAAGCTTACTGCCAAAGAGCATAAATACGGCAGAAACACTGTTTAACAGCAACCAGCCTTTGTTTCGGTTACACAGAAACTTTCTAACATCAATATGAACCTATATACATCGACATGTACAACTTATGTAACAACATTCACACCAGAAACCATAAAAATGCCAGAGCCTTTCATTACAGAACTTACCCTCACAGTGCAAACGCACGCTGTGAGGAGCGGAAGCCTTAGCAGCTTCTAAACGCTAGGGTGAGATCCGGTTTCTGGGTTTTCAAAATAAAATACAATAAAAAAAATGATAAAATTCACACTTAAAATAATAATTAAGAACAGGTAAGTGCATGTTTTTCCAGATGTATTTTTAACTCCGTTACACATACAGCATACATACATTTAAGTAAAAAAATTAAATATACTAAACACAATCAAGGTAAATGACAGGAAGAGAGACAAGACACAAGAAACAACATCTAACAAATAAAGTTCAGTTGAATTCTGTTTTATTCATATAGTACCAAATCATGACACAGTTATCCCAAGGCACTTTATATTATAAGGTAAAGACCTAACAATACTACTTTTTTAACTTTTTTTTTTCCCAAGGATGAAGACTTATTAAGATACAGGAAGCCTACAATCAATTAAGCTTTAAAGAATCAAATATAATAAAATTCCCCCAAAATTTCCCAAACCCTCTAAAAACATCTAAAACAACATTACTGAGAATCCTTAAAAGCTCTAAAGTTAAAGTGAAAAGCAAACTAAAAAACTGAAAAAATAATAATGATGAAACTTTTGAAACCTCAACAAAACCCACAGATCATATCAGTTCACAGCTTGTTTCTCTTTTACTCAAGTGGTCAAAATCTTGACATGTGTTATGGACATTTTTATTATTTCCATATTAACACATGTGGTGATATAAGCAGGATGCTTTTTCTTAGGAAGTGGATAAGTAACTAACTGATATTCAGCAACAGCTCCATAAAGGCCTCTCTGTACCGTGGAGCAGAATGAAGGAGGTTCAATTAGACTCTATTTTATTTATATGTTATTTACAGTTGAATAAACTTTGAACTTTGTATCACCCTCCTCACAGTGTGGACAGTAACAGAGAGCATCAGGTTTGTATAGCAGTGAAAGTAAATAAAAATAGAAATGTGTACAAGATAGAAAGCAATATTGCACAGCACCCCTCACTTTTCTGCATTTCTCCCTTCCTTGCAGCTTCTCACTGCAGTGCTCTTATGTAATCTGAAAGATTATAGCAGAATGTTGTAATGCAGAGCTGATGAGAAAACAGAAGTGACAGATAGGAGAGGAGCTGAGGAGGTAAAGCGTAAAGGGAGATGAAAGTACAGTACACAGGAGGGAAAGCTTTGCGACTAAGGTGTTTGTTTTTCAACCTGCAAATGTATTTTGATCTGTGTGGAGATTTGTGTGCACATAAAGGATTTAAGAAATGTGAATAGGTAGAGTAACTGATTATAAATGCCTCTGGCTCCTCCTCGTCTTATTTGCCAGTAAAGGATGCATGTCTGGAAGAGTCTCTTACCTCTGTCAGTGGTGACAGGAACATGTATTTGCTTTCGTATAACTAATCATATAGTAAATAATTGTCCTTGTTTTTGTAATTATTGGCTTAATCTTTAATAATCTGTTCCACGTATTTTCAACAGGTTTAGCTTCATCTCCCCCTCCTTAAACATCCGTACCCCGAGCTGCCCACCTGCAGCCGCCTGGTTAAACTGGTCACTCTTGAAGGCTGAGGTGCCTTCTGGCAGCCATGCTCAAAATATTCTTCTCCCTATGAAGGCTCAATTAAACATTCAAACTTGCATGTGTGAGATGACATTCCCACAATCACAATCAAAGAATGTCTTGATTTGGACATTCAAGAGACAATCTGACTGGCAAGTTTAGTGACTTTTATTTTTACTGCATGTTGTTTTTAGGATTGCCATGTGCTTGAATTGTTTACCACTGATAAAGCAAAAAATCTCTGCACTTCTTTAGTCATCGCAGCGTTTTCATTATTAAAAGAAATTTATATTATACACTATAATACATTATAAGAAATTTATATTTCTCTTCATGATTGATTTTTAGAATAATCTAAGAATGGCTTCTCAAATCTGACTAAGCTTCTTTAACAATGGACTAATAAAGAATTTCTACAAACTAAAAAACCCAAAAAACTTCTCTACCATGTTGACAAAGGATGTTGAATACTGAACTGCACTGATGGGACACAGTTTTGGGGATTTTTAGAAGCCAGAAATGTAACTTCATACGGCTTGTGCTCCCTGAGCATATTAAACCGGTGTGACTTGAATTAATAACATATTTAATTTCTTTCTACCAAATTTCTGTCTTTCCTTTCTTTTTTGTTGCCCTTTGTCCCTCATTTCTTTGCATTTTGTAGGAATAAGATTTTTGAATGTTCAAAGTTAAGTATGATGCCGGAGTATAAAGGATTTGTTTGCATGAAATGTATTATCAAACCGAAGATGTAAAAAAAGCTGTCCTCAAAGAGCTGATTGTGAAGGGCCCTGATGTTCTTTCAAGTAATAAAGTAACTCTTCCACAGACAGGTTTTAAGTGATTTCTTGATTCGCCCGGTCAGGCAGTACTAGGACCTGGGAGTGGCTAGAATTGCTTTCCAGAACAGTGTGGTTAATCACAGTGAATTCATGATTTAATAAGGGGGATAATTACTTATTACAGGTAGGGCTGGATGAAATCATCATTTCAAAAGTGCATTTTGTATTGACTGAGGTTAACTTTGTCTAAAATTACTATTTCTTATCAAAGACGTGAGTGTGACAGCTCCAGCACTATAGGACAGTTTGATATTATACATATTGTCTTGGCAGTTACAAATGAACACAAGATGGCAAAATTAACTTGTTCTTATGTATTGCTTTTCTACCCTGCTTTAGCACTCAAAGGACTTCAGTCATCCAAGCCTCATTCACCCATTCACGCACATTATTTCCAATGAAAGCACCACAAACAACTTATCTTGCCCAAGGATTCTTTGGCATTCAGAATGGAGTCTGCCAGAGATCAAACCGCTAACCTCAGCCTAACCCAGTTGGTAGACAACATGCTTTACGTCGTAAGCCACAGCCACTCTGACTTTTTGTAAATTAAAAAGATTCTATTATGCTAAGGAAAACTGCATCAGGACGTACCAATATTGTACAACATAGTGAAAGTTTGCACAACACTTCACTGTATCTGACCTGATCATGCTGGACTGTTCATCCTCTTTTACAAGAAAAGCAAGGAAATAAATCTGCAGCTGCTAAATCTGCATGGCAAATATTGTGGGTTTGCAAACCATTTTTGAAAATATGAAGAACAGATCATTAAAATCCAATAATTACAAAAACAAGGGTGATATTTTATTTCATCTTCAGCTTTACTTACTGCTGTAACGCTACAAAGAAGCCAAAGTACTCACAAGAAATACATGCATACTTATACTTAAGTAATAATTACCATTTAACTACTAATTGTAAGGAACAACTATCCTAGTGTATTACCAGTTATACTTACCTAAATAAAGTCTTTTGTCAGCACTGACAGAAGTAAGAGACTGTTCCAGAAATGCATCTGTGTTTATTTACTGTTTGGGCAGTCGAAGAAGCATTTATACACAGTTACTACGCATATGCATACTATGCTGTTGCTCCAGGTAGGCTGCACATATTTTTTTATTATTTTGGGTACATATTAAGCTAGAGGTATACAGGCTCAAAGCTACTTCAAGTGATCTTCGGTATCCTGTGTTAAGATTTTACTGTAGGTTTCAGGCTCACTGCTTCGGTTAGCTTATTTCTTCCAGCTAATGTAAGAGATTGCAATTGAAACATTACCTGAGCAACCACAACTGTTCCCAGTTACAGATAAAGATTTCTTTTTAACCCTCTACAGCATAGCGTTGAGGCAACAAACCACATTTTCCTGCCTTACACTGGCCCTTCAAAAAAAAAAAAAAAACTCTCTTTTTTTTCAAATAATGCTACCAGACACATCACTTTCCAATAAAATGATGAGTTGAAGGTGGTGTGACTTTCATTTGGGGGGGGGGGGGGCTTTCTGCAAGCTGCACTGCATGAGAGACATCTCCATTAGGAGGCAAGATAAAGATCACTATTTTACATGTTTATAGTGAAATAAATGTGCATGAATATGTTAAGAAGCATATTTGATTGTTTGTTCTACTTTTTTAAATTTATTTATACAGTAAAACTGTTAATTTTCATTTGTTGCCTCAAGGCAACACTGCGCAGTTAGCCCAATTTTTTTCAGGCAATATAATGCATTTGAATATGTTTGTAGAGATGTGTTTGTGTGCATTTATATGATCATAGTCAGTGTTTTTTACTTTACAATCTACTCATAATTACAGGACATGGATGTAAATACCTTTTATGGAAGGAAACCAAGGGAATGTGCACTTTCTGTCCTCAGAAAGTGAGGACAGTGAGCTTTCAGGGAGTGATAGTGAAGTAGAGGAGTGGATCCCTGAATGAGGTTTGAGGGACACTTAGGAGCTCAGGGGTCAGTTGGTAAAGTAACTGTGCCTGTGTGTGTGTTAGTGCCCACATAGCAAGCAGGTCTGGCCAGGATCTGCTATCAAGTCGGCACTGCTGGCTGACTTCTGGCATGATAAGACGTATGTCATCCAGATATGGGCCAGGCCTGGCATAGATGGCACTGTCTATGTGATGGCATGCCATATCTGGCTTGATTGTGGTTTGGTTTATGTGGCCCAGGCCTACGGAAAACAGGTCTGGCCCAGATCTGGCATCAAGCTGGCACTTCTGACTGACTGGTGTTTTGGCAGAGTGTATGTCAACCAGATGTGTGCCAGGTCTGGCAATGACGCCACTGTTTATGCGATGGCATGCCACATCTCAGGTGGTAGAGCAGGTTACAAACTGATCGGAAGGTTAGTGGTTCAATCCCTGGCTCCTCCAGTCTGCATGTCAAGAGTGTGAATATGTATGAATGTAGTTAGGAAGCACTCAGTTAAGCGGTGAATGTGGCATGTTGTATAGAGCACTTTGAGTAATCTGGGAGAGTAGAAAAGCACTAAATAAAAAATCAGTCCATTCACTGTCTGAACAGAGGTTTGTCATGTTACTTTTGCACTGTTTTGCATGTTCTGGCACATGTTGTTATTACATGGCTTGATTAAGGTACACATTAGGCTGACATCTGGGGCCAGAGCTGAAACTTTTCAGGGCCAGCAGTGTGTCTGCAACTGGCCCGTGGCCGCACACCACCTACAGATGGCCCACATACTGCAATGAATGACGGCCCTTTGGTGGCCCAGATCAGGTTTGCCAGAGGTAATCCACACATGGGCCAGCACAGGACCACCAGTGTGTCTGAAACTGGCCTTGTGCTGGGCCATGTACAAATTTTGTAATTGATATATTATTAGGGACCCTAAAACTCCCCCAAAATAGGGGGGACTCGAGTCCAAGTCATGACAGTGACTTGGAGGGGGGGGGGGGGGGGGTCGTGTATTACTTATTGTTGTGGGGACACAAATTTGTTTACACACTCACATTGTGAGGTCTCGCCTACTTTATGGGGACAAATTGCAAGGTGAATCATTAAATTTTAGGGTGAAGGCTTGAGTCAGGGTTAGGGTAAGGTTCAGGCAGGGACTTGTGATGGGTAGAGTCAGGATGAGTCTCCAGGAAATGAATGCAAGTTAATGTAATGTAATGTAATGTAACTTGGCATTTTACTACCCTTGTCGCACAGTGTTGCCTTGAAGCAACAAACCAATATCTGTTTTTGGGGGGGGGGGGGGTCAAATTTTGTAATTGATATATTATTAGGGACCCTAAAACTCCCCCAAAATAGGGGGGACTCGAGTCCAAGTCATGTGACTCGAGTCCACACCTCTGGTGTTGAATCAGTGCTCATTTACTTGTTAATACTAGCTCTGTTTCCACAAATCCACACATCTTAACTGATCTCAGATCGGTTTGGCTGACTGCTGGTCGGTGTAGGTTTCATATCCCAAATCCTTCATCCTGCATTACTTAAGACCCATGCAACGGGAGATAAACGCAATACCAGGGATCCCACTTGAGATATTGATTGCTAAAAACAATAAGTAAACAAAAATAAGCAATTGGCATACATATTAAAAAGGTGCAACACATTTAGTTATTGTAATTACTGTTTGTTAAATGTTCAGTTTAACAAAGCACCTACCAGTAAAGTATGCTCAGTAAATTGAATAAAATCACGTACCTCGCTAAAACACCAGGACTAATGTAAGCCAGATTTAGAGTGGCTTGCAAAAGTATTTGGCCTTGTATTTATCCCTGACCTGTCTGGTGTGTTCTTTGGACTTCATGGTGTTGTTGCTCCCAATATTCTCTTAGACAACCACTGAGGCCGTGACAGAGCAGCTGTATTTGTACTGACATTAGATTACACACAGGTGCACTCTATTTAGTCATTAGCACTTTTGTTTAGTCATTAGCACTCATCAGGCAATGTCTATGGGCGACTGACTGCACTCAGACCAAAGGGGGCTGAATAATTACGCACACCCCACTTTTCAGTTATTTATTTGTAAAAAATGTTTGGAATCATGTATGATTTTCATTCCACTTCTCACGTGTGCACCACTTTGTGTTGGTCTTTCACGTGGAATTCCAATAAAATTGATTCATGTTTGTGGCTGTAATGTGACAAATGTGGGAAAGTTCAAGGGGGACGAATACTTTTGCAAGCCACTGTAATGGTAGCTTTTGTTCTGGAGTCTGAGTTTGTCCTGCTTATTGAAACAGGTGAAAGTAGGATAAACTTTTTCTTATATCTGCGCTCTGACCCTGGTTGTTGCAGCAACCTACATACTGTGAGCTGAGCAGGTGAGAATGGAAGTGTGTGTGTGTGTGCATGTGTGTGTGAGTGTAGAGCATGCAAAGACTCTCTGCAGTGTCTCATACATCATGGCTGATGTGTGCTAAGGATGGATGGCTGGAGGTGTGGGCAGTTTATTTCTAGGAGCCCTACCTATGGAATCGAGCCAAGACACACTTACAGGTTGCTTCTGCAGTGCTGTATTTGCTTTGGTCCCAGAGGCTGGCTGCAGCCTCTCAAAGTCACCAGAAAACTTTGTAAAGTCAAACTTTATGTGAAGTGTCCCATATATGGGAGTGAGAACACAGTAGACCTAATTGCTGCATCACAAAAAAAATGTACAGAACATGAGGAAAAAAAATAAACAAACAGTGCCTCTGATTGTCTTAGAAACTTTTCTATACTTTTACAGCAAAGAGATGACAGGAAATGATAGAAGGTGGTGGCTTGGCAGCCTTATCGAATAATCAAGACCCAGGTTTTATTTTTGTATTTAAACATTTTTAGGAAAACTTTAACCCCCCCACATGTACACTGTTTCATCTGTGTCTCTTACTTTTTCCTGCCTGCATCTCTGTTTCTTTGTACTCTCTTCTGTGTCATTCTTGTACTCCAGTTTGATGTGAGGCAGCAGTGCTGCACTGTTGTAATTACAGAGGTATTTGGGATGATGCCAAGAATCACTGGCTACTCCTGTGGCTGTATGTTTTCTTGGTGTATTAGTGCTGTCAGTGAAATGTTGGCAGTGGTTGCATGGTTAAAGTCAAAACCCTACAAATCCTGCTGGCAGTTGTGAATTAATGTGGTCATGCTGGGGCCAGCAGGATGAGATGCTGTCACAGCATGCAGCAGTGTTGCGTCGGTAGGAAATCCAGTGACTTCTAATGCTGTATTCACTTGCGATATATCAAAAACAATTAAAGCAGCCACCAGACTACCACTGATCCATTTAAGCTGCTCTCTGGTGATTTCACATCTTGTTTAAAGGTACAATTGTGTAACCTTTCATCAATCTGAGCAGGCTACACATCTACATTTAATTCTCAGTTACTGATACCTGTCGTCAAAGATGCAGATTTTTAAATGACAGTAAATGTTTTATATTCAGCAAAATGCTTCAATATGTGTTTTAGTGTCACAAAACTGAATAAATGCAACTGGGGAACAAGGCAGGAAAGAAAAAGGAAAAGGAGAAGTACAATGAAATACTTTCTCCTGGGAGTAATTAAGTAACGTACTGCATTATTTTTAAGAAAAGAGTTCTGTGTAATATGTTTAATACCTTACTTTTTTTGAGCAAATGATCCCAACACTGATAACAGCAAAGTGGGGAAATAGGTCTAAAAGGGACATTTGACCACACAGCATGCAATTAATTTGCACGGATATAATCTCTTTGATATGCTGCTTAGAAATGGTGTTGACTCTAAAAGTGGAGCCAGTGAAAACCCAGTGAGAATTAATAAGAGAATTGATAAGGATTTTAGCATGGAAACTTAAGAAGAAGATAGCGGAGAATACTGTAACTAAAATTAAACACCCAGAGACGGGAAATATAATGACTCATCCTAGTAAGATACAGGACGCCTTTGAATCATTTTATAAAACATTATATGCGGGAGTCCCAGGGGGGGCTGAGCATGAAATGGACAATTTCCTGAATTCTTTATGCCTACCAAGCCTTAATGAGGAACAAAACAAAATGATGATAGCGGAGGTGACGGAAGCTGAACTTATGAATGCCATTAATAGGTTGAAATCAAATAAGTCACCAGGCTCCGATGGTTACACCACGGAGTGGTATCGGGAATTCAAACAGGACTTGATCCCTACATTACTCACTACTTTTAACTGGGTGTTAAAAACAGCGCAAATCCCGCCGAGTTGGAAGGAGGCTATCATCTCGGCTATCCCGAAAGAAGGGAAAGACAAAATGGAGTGTGGCTCATATAGACCCATTTCTGTCCTTAACATAGATTATAGATTGTTTACTTTGATAATGGCCAGGAGAATGGAAGAATTTTTACCCGACCTGATTAGTAATGACCAAACGGGGTTCATAAGATGAAGACTGACCCAGGATAATATACGTAGAACTCTTCATGTAATACATCAGATACAGACATCTAAGAGTACAGCCATGCTTATGAGTATTGATGCAGAAAAAGCCTTCGACTCCGTAAATTGGGACTTTCTATACAAAGTCTTGGATAAATTCGGCTTACATAAGGGAATTGTTGATACGGTGAGGGCATTATATACTAACCCCACCGCAAGAATTAAAGTTAATGGTTCTCTCTCAAATAGCTTTGTTCTGCAGAGAGGAAATAAACAAGGCTGTGCTTGGTCCCCGCTTCTGTTTGCTTTGTATTTAGAACCTTTGGCACAATCAATTAGACAAAATAAAGATATTAAGGGGATTACCATTGCGGGACAGGAACACAAGCTTGCTTGCTATGCGGATGACATATTGATATACCTAGATCAGCCCTCTAACTCCCTGCCTCCGTTGATGAATCTATGCCAAAAATTTGGGAAACTCTCTGGCTATAAAATTAATATGTCTAAAACTCAAATTCTCAGTTATAACTATAGCCCTCCTGCTCACTTGGTTGTTCAATATCCAATGAGTTGGCAAGCACAATCATTGAAATATTTAGGAGTTGTTATTCCCAAGGATTTAACTAAACTATTTGAGGAGAATTTTGGTTCCCTACAAAGGAGAATAGTGGGTGATATTAGATGATGGAACATGATCCCCTCTCTTTCTCTACACTCACGAGTTGAATCTATTAAAATGAATATTCTGCCAAGATTATTATATTTATTCCAAACACTACCAATATCTATTGATTCAAGCCGTTTCAATGAATGGGATAAAATAATATCGCGGTTTATATGGGGGGGGAAGCGGCCGAGGGTTTGTTTTAAAACTTTACAACTACATAAGAAGGCGGGAGGATGGGGGTTGCCGTCACTAAAAAATTATTTTCGGGCTGCTCAGCTGAAGACTGTGGTCAATTGGTGTGATACAAGCTACCAAGCACACTGGAAGACTATTGAGGAGAACATGTTTTCCTCTCCAATACAAGCTGTCTTGATGGATTCGAACATTCGAAAATGTATTGACAAGGTTTGCAACCCCTGGGTGTCGTGCACACTTAATATATGGAGAAAAGTCGTGAAAGAATTTGAACTGGAACAGGATTTGGCTTTATTTAAATGGTATGCATATGATTCTGACTTTGTCCCGAATAAACTGGACTCACGTTTTAAAAGTTGGTCTGCTAAAGGTTTATCTACATTCGATAGTTTGATAAAGGATGGGAACTTTATTAGTTTTGACACACTGAAACAGAAATATAATCTAGAAAAACAGGATTTTTATCGATACCTGCAAATAAGACATTATATAAAGACAACAATCGGTGTGATGTCAAACACTAATGCGGAACTGGTAAATTTGTTTAGACAGGCGTACAGTGGGGATGTCGATACAAGACTCATTTCCTTTTGGTATAATTTTCTTATAAATAAGCTTCCCCACTCAACTGATTATGTGAAGATGTTATGGGAAAAGGAGGGAGGGATGTGTATTTCAAGGGATGAATGGACTCAGATGTGGGAACGGAGTACTTCCTCCAACAGCTGGAGGGAATTCGGATGGAAGTCTTTGATAAGGTTCTTTATTACTCCGTGTCAAAAGGCTCATTATGATGGGAATCCTCCTGTGTGTTGGAGAAACTGTGGACACCAACGAGCACATCACACCCATATTATGTGGGACTGTCCTGTGCTACGGACTTACTGGAAAGACATTCATGGTACATTACAAGGCATTTTTGACTGTACATTCTCTTTGGACATGAAGACAATCTTTTTTGGTTGTATACCGCAGAACTGGTCTAAAAATGATACATGTTGTAACATGTTGACCTATGTTTGTATCAGCCACTAGATGGCACTGTGTTGCTGCAATGTGTGTAATTCACTGGCGAGCAAGAAGCTCCAGGAAAAAATGAGAATAGAAAATAAAGTGGAATCGGAGCAGAGATCGGTGTGTGCGTGCATTTAATAAGAAGCTCGGTATACAGACAAGGATAACACACGTCTGTTAAGAGCTTTACTTGTTGCAAGTAAGAAAAGTATAACTAAGAAATGGTCCTTGCAAGATATACCGACCTTGTCATTATGGTGGGAAATTACGCTAGAGATTTATAGGATGGAGGAAATAACAGCTCATGTCAATGACAGGGTGGGTTGGTTCCATTTGTGTTGGGATAAGTGGGTCCTATATGCCAATACCCATAAACCGAATCTTCTTTTCAAAGCTTGAAACCACCAACCTAGCTAACTGGTCACTCCCGACTGTTTTTTTTTTGTTTGTTTGTTTGTTTGGGGTTTTTTTTGTTTTTTGTTTTGTCTTTTTTACTCTTTTTTTTTTTCTCTTTCGTTTGGTTTTGTTTTTCCCTTGTAAATTGTGTTGATTAATGCCTGTAATCACCTTTGTGAAGTAATATTTTAGAAATAAAGAATTAAAAAAAAAAAAAAAGAATTGATAAGGAATCAAATCTATTAGTGATATTGATCGATGGAATTGGAATCGCTACATTCTTGCCAATTCTCATCCCTACGTGTCAGTGTTATGGTCTGCGGCTGCTTTGCTGCTTCAGGACTTGGATTACTTGCCTTAATTGATGGAATCATGAACTCTGCTCTCTACCAGAAAATCACGAAGGAGTATGTCAATCCATCACTTCATTACCTGAATCTCAGTACAGCTGGACAATAATTTGAAACACACTAGAAATTCCATCTTTGAATGGCTCAAAAAACAAAAGAAACAAACAAAACATAATCAAGGTTTTGCAGTGTGTTAGTCAAAGTTTGGACTAAAATTCAATTGAGATGTTTTGGTATGACCTTAAACAGGCCGTTCACCGTGAAACCCTTTAATGTGGCTGAATTAAAACAATTTTGCAAGGAAGAGTGGCCAGAATTCCTCCACAGTCACGCAAAAGACAGTGTCAGTTATTGCAAATGCTTAATTGCAGTCAACTTTTCAGTTTTAGTAGACCTGGCATGGACATAGTAAGAGCTACCATCCCCTCTCTATCACCAGAGCTAGTAAGAGCTACCATCTATATACACAGTGCATGCTCTACACTGCTTTCCCCTCCTGAGTCGCTTCACCGTCTGCCAGAATCTTTTCTCAGCAGTACGAAAGATTTGGTTCAGGGTTACCACCATGACAGGCACCAACCACCTTGGGGCTGTTGCTCAGTGCAGCAACTTTAGCAATGGAGATACCTTCAGACTCAGTGTCCCCAGTCTTCCCCGGAATGCTGTCAAAGCTCTGCCGAAGAGTTGAAAATCACGCGGGCCTTGGCAAGGCATTCCCAGCACATCCTCAGCTTTAGCCTCAGAAAGGGCATTTTCATTGCAGCTTGGCTAGTGAACATTAGCATCAATCAAGGGTTAAAGTGGGAATTAGCAGGTGGGCAACCCTGAGATCTGTGTAGTGGATCAGCATAGGGAAAAGAATCACAACTCGTAATAATTTCTAATGTGAGCTCCAGTAGGTTTTCTTAGTGTACATGATGTGATCAGCTGACCTGCTTCTCTTTGTAGATTCACACAACTGAATTCAACAAGCGGTACACAGTTTGACAAGCTATGTTGGCTGATGTAGTATCCCCTACAGGACACTACACTGTTAATACTGTTGTTATACAAGTCAGTATACAGTTGGTATAAAGCTGGAATTCAGTGACAGCAAATTCATCTCTGCTACACTTGGTGTAACCTAACTCACCATGAGCACCTCATGCACCAGTCCAACATGTTGCTCTACTGGGAATTCATTATAATACTACATAAAAACTGTTTATCCTGGACAAAACTACCAGTATTTTCATGCAATATTTGAATAACACAAAGTTAGTATAGCTTAGTTTGTTTTGTAGGACATTTCACAACAAGAAAATACATAATTTATTAAAACACATCATATGCAAATCTATTATGTGGTTTAAATGATAACATTACGTGTAAGCTTGACCTTACCTTTAATACTAACCTCTCTTCTTCCTTTCCTGTCCTGTCTGACTTTCTACATCTTTGTCCATCTTTGGGTGAAGTTAGCGCACACACTGCTCTTTCGCTGGAGCAGTTGGACCTTTAGATAGCAACAAACTGCACACAGACAGTTTGTGTGTTTGCTGATGTTTCTCTCAGCTGATAGAATTATTGATTTTGAAATTACCTACCACTTAAAAACTTCAATCCCTTCATGCTTCCTTGTCTTCTGTGGGGCTAGCTAGAGACACCTAACGGACACCTGCGCTTCTTCTTGCCCACTTTAACTCCTGAGTATAAACGCTATAAATGATTTATATAATTGAACTTAAAGCAACGAGTCGGTTTTGAAAATGTAAGGAGTAGAAAGTGCAAATAATTGTTAAAAATGTATGAAGTAAAACTAAAAAGTTGTCAGAAAAATAAATACTCAAGTAAAGTACAGATACCTGAAAACTACTTAAGTACAGTAACGGAGATTTAGTATTTCGTTACCTCCCACCTCTGGTGTCCATAGCCTCTGCAATGGTTGAAGACACACAATAACTCTGTGTCTCACCGAATCTGGAATAATATATCCTGCATTCTTGTATGCATCTATTTTGTTTGTGACAGTGATATCTTATATTCCATAAAAATATCAATTTACAACTAGTGTAACCAAATTAGTCACTCAAAGAATTAATAGAATCAATATGTAAAAGATAAGAATGATCATTTCATTTATTCTAGGCACTATCTGCTTGGAGAGTGAAGTGTTTCACTCTATTTTCTCTTCCCTCCTGCTTTTCTCCTATTACATCATCATTAATGCTTTCCCCTCCTCCACACTCGCTGTCTTCCTCTGTGCCAAGCTTTTAAACCCTCCTCCGCTGACCTTCCCACTATCAGTGCGTGTGTCTTTCTTTTAAATAACTGATATTAAAACTGGATGTATGGACTACAGAACTGCACACACACAAAACACACACACACATATACACCCTGCAACAATATATATATACAGTACTTATCCTCAGAAGGCTGTTGTGACACTTATGTATCAGGCACTGCTGGAATTATTCAGTCTGATTTTCATTGTGAGTGTTGATGACAGATATATGCAGACACAGTTCTTCAGTAAATGAAGAAGCAGGTTGAATCTTGGCTAAAGAATGCAACCATACACATGCTGCTCTGTGGCATGAGGTAGGCAGTATCAACAAAATAGATCTTCAAAATAAAAACAGGCAAAATGTTTTTTCAAAATGGTGAATATTATATAAGCAAAGAACAATGCTAACATTTTTTAAGGTAATTTAAAGGGAAAAAATGGTGTCCCTGAATGAAAATCGTCTCAGCCTTTCTGTGGCCCATATTTTACATTAGAAATGAATGACAGACCAACAGACTGCTCACATATTCAGTCTAACACATACCTACACAAGGTTCTTTTCCACATCCAAGTTTCATGGAGTCTTTTTCAAGCATTGTGATGACAACCTATCCATGTCCATTATCTGACATTTGTTATCTCATTAACTCCTTTCCACTAAATCTTTTATTGCATTATTATTATTATTATTATTATTATTATTATTATTATTCCTTTTCAGCTGGGATGTATGTGACATATATGCTGATTATAGAAACTTTTGAATTAAAAATGATCTATGAACTTTGCCCTGCGACAGACTGGCGATCTGTCCAGGGTGTGGTCTGCCTCTCACCCTATGGAAGCTGGGCTAAGCCCGAGCTCCCCCTGGGAACTGAATAAGCAGAGTGGATGGATGAATGGTGAAGTCAATGGCTGTTCTTATGGATGTTCCCAGGGTTTTGTTCCTTCATTCCATATCTATACTTCTCTCTGATTCTCTGTCTTATGTCATAGAGGGATTAGTTTTCCTCACCAAGCTTTATGTACCTTTGGACTAAAAACATCTCTCTCTCTATTCCAGTGAAATTTAGCTTTTCTGTTTACGCTAAATAAGCTCTTGTGTCAGGCAGCGTAGCAGTTCAGCTTTTGAGAGGCTGTGTAATATTTACTGACCAAGCACTGATGTGTGTTTGTGTGTGTGCACATTTCTAAAATAATCAGCCACCCCTGAAACTCTATTCAGTGTGCATACTGAATAGAGTTTCAGGGTTGGCTGTGGCTCAAGAGATAGAGCAGGAAACTGACTGGAAGGTTGGTGTTTTGATTCCTGGCTGCTCCAGTCTGCATGCAAAAACATCTTGTACAAGATACTGAACCCAGAGTTGCTCCTGATGTGTTCACAAGAGTGTGAATAGAAATAAACTGCTTATTATAGAGCACTTTTCTACTCAGAGTGCTTTATATAACATGCCTCATTCACCCATTCACTCACACAGGCATACAAGCACTTTATCTATGTCACACGAGGCTTCTCCATGTCCTCCTTCACTACGCCCATGAATCTTCTCTGCGGCCTCTTTTTTCCTTCTCTCTGGCAGCTTCATATTCAATATCCTTTGCCTATTATATCCACCTTTCCTTCTCTGCACATGACCAAACCACCTCAGCCTTGTCTATCTATCTCCACACCTCTCAAACTGAACTGTGCCTGTGATAAACTCCTCTATCCCAGCCTCCTGTCTTTTTATCAGTGCCACCCTCTCTGTCTATTCCTTCACTTTTCCACTTGCTTCTCTCTCATTCACACACAAAAAATTTAAAGGGAGACTTTAAAAATGGGAACAAAATCAAACTGGATATCTAAAGTGGGTAATGTGAAAAATGATGCAGCAGGCTAGTCCATTTTGCTAAAATGTCATTGCAGTAGCTCAGAATAGTACTCAGTGGTTTTCATGGCCCCCATGTGCTTGTGTACATGCTTGACAACATCAGGGCATGCAATAATATGACTGATTTGGTCCTGGGGGATCGCCTCCCAGGTTTGGACCAGGGAATCACTAAGCTCCTAGACAGGTGCAATGTGATGCCATTGGGTGGAAATGAAACCTGATGTCACAAAGGTGTTCTATTGGATTTTGGTCAGTGTAAGTGCAAGAGTGGGGGCCAGTCAGTGGTATCATTTCCTTCATTCTTCAGGAACTGCCTGCACACTCTTGCCACGTGGGGATTGTAAGTATTGGACAAACAATGTTCTCCATGGCTTCTCCGGACCCTTTCACATCTATCACAAACCTGCACTCATCTGTAAAAAGCACAGCACCTGACCTCCTGATGTCACCGTGTCTCCGGCTGTATTCGCGTTTAGAAGCAGTGCTGAGCTCGACTCCTTCTTCTGCCCATCACTAATATATCCAACCATTGTGGAGTTGTCAGAATATTTCTGCAGCATGATTCAGAGTTGTACTGAAAGTCAGAGGTGTACGTACAAGGTGAAAAGGAATGGAGGCAACATGCTTTCTGTACAGCCTGTCTGTAATAAATGAAATGGTGGAAATGTTTAATGACATTTTTTGCAAAGAGAGATCATAAATATACATTTATGATCCTTTTAATATTTTCAAAAGATAGATTATCTCCACAAACTGATGACACTTTTGAATGAGCAACACTCCGGTCACATCACTTGAGCAGTTGATTTGCGTGTTCTGCTGGATGACACTGAATGTTGCCAGGAACTTATTTTGCCCCCCCCCAAAAAAAAACCTTGCTGAAGCAGTAGTAAAACTGTGTAAAATAGTTGTTTAAATCCCTTTTTAGAGGGTGCACCTCTGTCACAGGGCTACCACAGACAGAGAGACAACTACAGAGTTCATTTGATATTAAAATCCGATTACAGAGACTTCAGTGACTGGTAGGATCAAACTCTGAGTTGTGTTTGTTAGGGGGGCAGCACTAACCACTCCATCGCTGTGCTGTCCAGTTACTTAATATGAATTCAAAATGCGGCAGTGAAAGAAGTGCAACCAAGCGTGATTAGTTAGGCTGTTCAAGTCGCTCACTTTTGGATTTAAGGGCTGTGGAAACTTTTTTTCTTATGTTTTCACAAGTGGCCAATAGAAAAGTACAGCTTAAGGCAATTCTACATTCTTCTTGAAATATCATAAAGGCACAGATGTTGCTTCCAACTCAGTCCCTCAGTGTTTGTGCCTTGTCCATTGATTCTGCAGGTCTCTCTTTCTCTCTCACTCCATAAAAGGCTGGAATGCAAACTGCAGCTGACAGATACCAGATCTTTTCATGTGGGGAACACTTTGTGTGTCTCAGCTATTATAATGTCACTAAGGCATGATTCAAGTTAATGATAGCCATAGAACATGTCTAAGTTATCTTCTAGTTTCTTCTGTGTGCACGTGTGTGGGCAGGAGGGATTGTATGTGTCAGACATTAGCTAGAAGTGTTATTAGGCGGTATTCCAGTTTCCTATGAACCTTATATGGCTTGTGTGTGAGAGAGAGTGTGATGTAGTATGATTTGGTTTTCAGTCAGCTCACATATCAAATGAAGCAGAAACAAGATTCAGAGTGACTGATGAATTCCAGAGCCAGCATTTGTAAACTACAGTCTTCTTCATTCTGAGCGCATGTTAGATTCAGAGCTCCCATGTGCTTATTTCAGTTTCACCTATAAAAATATATTTTGCATATGTGGAATAGTAGCCAGGGAGTAGCCCTCAACACTGCCCTCAGCAGCATCGGTAAGCTGCAGCCAGAGAAAAACACTGCAGCAAGCAGTTCATCAGAAACCTCCCCTGAGGGAGGCATTCCCTTTTACAGCCACACGGAGCTTTTCTGTGCTCCTAGTGCTAGAAAGACCTTATAAATAATGAAACAACAGAAGAACCCTTTGGTCCATGTTATCTTTGTTGATTTATAAAAGAACCTTTAAATCAACTACCCACAAGTGCCGCCACTTGGCAGGTAATTTCAAATGCAGCGTTTCTATCAGCTCAACAAACACACAGTCTGCTTGTGCAGTTAACCTCACAGTGTGTTGCAGCTAAAGGTCCAGCTGCTGTAATTGACAGGGAGAGTAAAGAAAGAGAGCTAACTTCACTCAGAGATGGAGAAAGATAAGAAAGAAGGACAGGAGAGGAAGAAGAGAGCTTAGATTTAAAGGGAATGATGCTCTGTGGTATTTGATCAACTTGAAATGTATAGCTTGCATCGAAGTCCTCGTGTTTTTAAATCAGATATTGGGTTTGTACATGTGACGTTATGTTTTTCATATTGTGAAATGTTTGGCTCTGGATTCTAGGGCCCCAGAGAAGTGGAAGGTGCACAGACCAAAGGCTTAGGATGCTCAGAATCTGGTGGAGTGGGGCTCACTGGCTCAGGACTCATTGTCTCAGGACTCATGGGCTCTGGTACAGGCAGTGCAGGAGTGTCAGCCAAAGAACTACTGGCTCATGTGGCCTGAGTGACACTCAGGAAACTCAGGCTGCAAGAAAATGTCTGAAAACTGGGCCTCAGGCAGCACCCTCTCAGGACACTTGGGACACTAAAGCTGAGCCTTTCCAGTGGAGCATACAATACCCTCAGAGAGATGTTGCAGCAACTCTGGGCAGGGACCCTCTGCATTGTTGGGGCATTAGCTGGGTGCTCAGCTGTCTCCTTCCATGACTGTGCAGGACACACTTAAGCTACCTCGTACTCCTCGGCTGTCTCCTCAAACAACCCAAGTTGCACAAGACATTTAGCTGTCTCCTCAGGCGACCAGGGCTGTGCAGGTAGACCAGCCGCCCCATCACCCTTGGAACAGGAATGGGTGCAGGGACAGGCTGGGTGCTAGCTGTCCTCACTCTGGAAACAGAGACTGGTGCAGAGTCCTGACGGCCCTCACCCAGAAAACAGGGATAAGTGTAGGGACAGGCTGGGTCCTGGCCACCCCCACCCTGGGAACAGGGAAGGGTGAAACAAGAATCTCAAGGGATCAAACACTCCATGTTTGCACCGTTTTTTAACAGGACAGGCTTAAAAGCCCTCATGGTTTTTCAGTTATTAGTCTTTAAATAAACCAATTTGGAAAAGCAAGCAGGGAAACATTAACAGCCTCTGGGAGGACCATGTCAGCAACAAACACTATTAACCATGGCACACTGGACTTCCTCAGAACATTGGCTGCCTATGTCAAACAGAAAAAGCAGGAAATGTCAGGAACTGGGCCTTGGAAAAAACATAGTCCTTTAGAAAGTAATTGTTTTCTGTATTGATCTACGCATTTATTACCCGCTCAGTCAGCTAAGCAATGATCTCCTCAAGTTCCTCAAGAAAACACGAGTCAGCGGAGTACATGTTTGGTCCCATCCTTCTGTCATATAACTGTTGTGTGGCAGACAGAAAGAGGACCCTAATGCCAGACATGTAAGACACACTGGACTAAAAGAAAAACTTTTATTACGTTTTGTTACATGAAAAAGAACAGTGAGACTCAGACAATATATACACACACTGGGTATTTAGGGAGGAACTTGACAGAACTAAATAGCAACCACAGAAGCAGACATGGGGACACAAATGGAGAGACAGAAAGATAAACAAACATGGAGGCAAGCCTGACTTCCCACAGGAGACACAGAGGAAAAAACACAGAGTATATATAAAACATATAGACATCAAAACTCTGAGGCACTAGGAAACAATATAACTAAAGGGAAAACAGAACTTGAAGACAAATCACGTCTTAACTTAAAAGGAATAAATCACGAGTCCCCAACAAAAACTCAAGACACTGATCAAAGACCCGAATAATGACATCATTGGTTTTGTACTGGTAGATAAATACAATTACAGTGTCACAAAATAACAATAAAACTTTGCCTGTTCTCTTGAGATTATTCAGATTAGGGATGGAAATCCCAGTAGTCCAGTTTCGTGGGATTGTTAGTGTGCCTGCCCATTGATCCTGTCATGATGACCCCGTCGGTGACCCAGCGTTTTGAGTCTATTGTTGTTATTTTCTAGTTTATTCTGATTTTGTATTTGTTCTTTGGGTTTGGTTCTCGTGTTTTATTTTCCCTACCTGTGTCTTCCTCCTGTGCTCTGTTTGTGTCCCCAAGTTTTGTCTTGTAAAACAGTCTGTGAGTTTCCTGTTTTACTTTGAAGGTTTGTATCTAATTAGGTTCAGCTGTGTTCCCCTCTGGTGTGTCACTCCCTCATTACCTTGTGTGTATTTATAGTGTGTGTCTGCCTGTGTTCCTCGTCGCGTCGTCTGTGTAACCCGGTGTAAATTCTGCGTCTCTCTGCCCAACATTCTCTGTGCATTTTTGCTCCTCATCCCTTGTGTGTATGGTTTCAGGTTAGTTCTTTAGTTTTCTCCAGTTCAGGTTTTGTTAACTCCCCGCTCTGCTCTTCCTGTTTCTGCCACTTTGTCACTCGTGTAAATAAAGCTCACTCGCACCCCAGCCAGTACCTGCATTTTGGATCCTTTTTCTCACCACACCACACGACTGCTGCCCCAGCCGTGACAGATGCTGCTTATTCGTTTTTTACAATAAGCTGATTTCAGTTTGTGTGTCAGAGGAGGAAAACAGTGGTGTAGTCTACAGTGTGGATATGGACATTACTTTTATTTTATATATTAAGAGCACAATGGTTAAGTGCAGACGGAGTCCAGGACAGAAATAACTGCATTATGGTGCTAAACACTGAGTGAATGCTAACTAGAGCCCAGCAGCCAGTCCCAAAACTTCAACAGGTAACAAACTGATGAGCGGTCCGGCTGCAACCCCGTTTCTCCTTGTTTGTGTTTCTAAAGTAGAACCATTGTGGAACCATTATTACTTTTTGCCTCATCTTTATGTTCTACTAAGAGAAGCTTTGTGTAATACAAGAGAAAGATCATATGTGTGTCCTCATTAGCACAGGGATTTGTGTTGGCATGTAGGACTGTATCCTATAGCTTTATATTGTTAAACGTTAATTATGAGACAAAGCGTTTTTCAGGTCATTTTACTCAGTGACATGAAAGTAATGTAACGAATAGTATAATGATTACTTCTTCTGGAAGTAATTAAGTAAAGTACTGCATTACTTTCAAGAACAGTGTTCTGTGTAATCTGTGTAATAATTACTGAATGACTGAATGACACTTTGAGCACTCAGATAGGGTAGAAAAGCGCTATATAAGAACCAGTCCATCTAAACAAAGAGGGGAAATACCTCCGACATGCACAAACATTTGACCATACAGCATGCAGTTAGTTTGCACAAATGTAATGTCCTCCATTGCAAGGCAAGGCAAGGCAAGGCAAGTTTATTTGTATAGCACAATTCAACAACAAGGTGATTCAAGGTGCTGCTTAGCAATGGTGGTGACTCTCAAACGGTAGCCAACGAGAATCATTAAGAGAATGGATAAGGAATCAAATCGACAAGTGATATCAATAATGGAATTCTCAGAATCTAAATTCTCATCAGTTCCTGTCCCTAATGGAGATATCGTTTTACATTCACTCAATTTATAGTTTTTAATTAGAATGAATACAGATTAAAGGTCAATAATAAATGTAATAAAAATCAGAATAACACACAGCAGAGTGTGAAAAGATCTGTCCTAATCCAGTGGATGTCCTGTCTGATATAATGACACCTACTGCAGCAAGTGATTACTGACATCATCTTTACTGATTTAAATAAAAGGAAGCTAAACTTGATATCATTGATCTCGATTATATCTCATTTGGACAAAGATACACAAAAACCTCAAACACACACAAACACAGACACACGAACACACAAACACACACACAAACACACACTGTTCATTTTTGCATGGCATGGGAGCACCGCAGTGAGTGGGCGAACTAGGCTGTCCTCTGGTGAGAGAAGGAGAGAAGAGTGAGTGTGTGGGAGTCAGAGAGAGCAGGAGAAGAAGAGGGCTGACTCAGATCTAGAAAAGAATTTCATGTCAAAATGAGCTTTAAGCTTATATATGTGTATTCGCAGTGTGTTTTTGTGTTTTTGCAATAAGTGGAAGCAAGGAAGACAGTGATCATATAATTTTTTACATGATATGTGTTAGTGCGTGGACAGGTGCTCAAGTGCTGTATGTGGCAAAATTTAGACTGTTTAATGTGTCTTCTGTACACACAGAGTTGGAACCTACCTGATGACTTGGGTTAAAATTACAACATACGAGAAGGCTGAGGTCTTGAGGTGACTGTTGTTGTGATTTGGCGCTGCATAAAGAAAGATGAAAAATTGAATTTCCTTACAACTTTGCCATCAGTGTCGTTAAAACCAAAAAGCAGTAAACGGTACTCAGATAATCATTCGAGACTTACCTTGTCAGCCAAAGTCTAGAATGTTCAAAACAACCAGGCATCAGCTTAAAAGCAATGTGAGACAAGCAAGTCACTTGTGGGATGTGACAGACAATCTGCTGATTAGATTTAATTTGCAGCAAAAAACTGTGTCCGTATAATCCAAACAGAACATGATCAGATTTCTGTTTATTCTGTGACAGTGTATCTGGATTTATCTAGGAATACAAAACCAATGAAACAAAACAGTCACTGTGTTCAAAAAAGTAAAATTACGGAACAAACAAGGAAAATATCAGGTCCAAAGTCTTAACTGAAACAATAAAAATTGGCTGTTTAAAAATCTTTATCATTTCAACATCATTCCCACAGATAACAAAAAGCTTCAGCAATTGTTTTTCGTAACCATGTGAGAGTGTTAAAAACCGAACTTTCTAATTTATATATTCATACGGTGCTTAACAAATTTATTAGAACACCTGTCATGAAAACAAGAAAACAGAATATTTAAAAGTCTGTTAATATGTCATAAACTAAAAATTATATTTTTATTTATTAAGCAAATGACAAGCTGAATTTACATTTTATTCCTTTTTTTTGTCCCGTTTGGATCTTTAGCCATCAGAATTGTTGTCTTAAGGCCAAGAAAGATGCCAAGCGGATTTATTTTACCAAGTGGATCATCATGGCCTTGCCATATTGGTCCATTTGATTGACCTTTATTATTTATGAATTTATTTTATTTTCGGTTGCTACAAACGGGACAGACATGACTGGGGGATAGGACAGGGAGAAAGAATGAAAGAAAGAGAGGGAGAGAAAGAAAAACAGAGGGGAGAAGAGACGGTGAGAAAGGGGGAAGAAAGAAAGAAAGAAAAACAAACAAAACACCTGGATCACCTGTATGTAGAAAAAAAAAATAGAAGAGAAAGCAAACAAAAAAAGAGCAACATAACGAGAGGTCACCCAGCAGCTACGGAGCAGAGGCCAGAGGGGGTTGCAGTGGCGTGCCCGCGGGCTCTGCCGGCAGCCAGCTGTGCCAGAGAGGACCGAGCTTCAGGCCCCGAGGCCAGAGGCCTGAGGGCACCCCGCCCCCCGGAAGGGGCCCATCCACAGGCGCCAGGCCCCGCCAATCGGCCACCAGGAGTGAGCCGGTACATACATGAGCGCCCAGCCCCAGTCGACAAGAACCACCAACACACCAATGTCTGAGGGCATCAGCCACCGGCAGGGAGTGTGGTGAGGGGAGATAGGCCTCCGTACTTTGGAGGGCCTGAGATGTACCCAGAGAGGTTGAGTCTAAGACCCAACCTGACATATAGACACAGACGAACAGGCGCACGCGGACACAGACGTGCATTCCCACCCCCATATACACAACCAAATACTCGGCACTCACCCAACGTATAGACAGACACAAATAGACACTGCACAGACAGTCGCACTCCCCAAACATACTCTATATCCCAGGTCCAGGTACCCCCGCCCCCAGAGGGGCAAGCCGCACCTAGACCCAGGAGATGTAACCCTTCTCTCTGGGGTGGAGGCAAGCGGACCACCTCCTTATCTGCAGTAGCAGGGAGGCCCCGCATCCCAGACCCCAGTCTGATGGCCAGCACCTCCTCCCAGCCCCCCAGCCCTGACGGCTAACAGAACCGGGGTGAGTGAAGACCCCAAACCTCCCTACGCCTGCTCATATGTAGTGTTGCTGTGTGCTGTTCTAAAGTGCATTTAAAACACAGGAGAGCATGGTTCCTGCTTCCTCTCAGAGAGCAGCACGGCTCCTCCCGAAAACCCTCAGTGTCTATATGCGTTTAAAATTGAGGGTAGGGCACCAGCGCCAGAGGTGGGTTGGAATACACCGACCATCCTCTGGATGCTGTAAAACGTGCCCCCCCCCAAGGCCCTATATGTATGTGTTATGTGAGAGTGTGAGTGATGTGGTTGTCTAGGTTGCAGAATAAAATTGAGGCACAGGCGGCCAGAAGGGGACAGAGGGGGAGTGCCTCCCCTGCACCCTGGTGACACACCTGCACCCCAAGCCCTGCGTGTGTGGGTGGGTGTGGTGGAGTGGGAAGAGGGAGGCAGCTGAGGATGGGGAGGGAAGAAAGGGAGGGGCAAGCTCCCCCGCTGACCCCAGTAGGCACCCCCACACTCTGGAACCCACCAGGACAAGGGGGCCCAGGCCCATCCGGACCGGGGCCCACAGCAGCACCACCCAGCCCCACAGAGTCCGGGGCAGCCCACCCGACCCCACCGCAGAGAAAACTGCACCCACCCCGTCATCCACTCATCTTCCAGACTACACAAGACAATAGACACCCAGGTTGAGTTCATTCTCCACCTCTCCTATATCTCTCCCCCACCTGCAGAGTGAGCTCCTGTAGAGAGGAGACCTCCTGCAAAGATGTAACAGCCTCCCTACCAGTTAGAGAGCCCTCCAGTTGGGCCGATGCACCAGAGGTCCCCCGCACCAGGGCTCAGCCCCCATGCACCTGCCCACAACCCCGGCAACACAACAACCAGGACCCAAGCCCCCAAGGCCCAGCCAGGGCCCCAGCCTGGGGGCGGAGCACCCCCAGACCCCCAAGCCTCCACGCCCATCCCGGACCCACCCAGGAGCAGCCAGGCTACCAGGCCAGTAACCAACGTCCGCCAGCACAGACCCTCCCCCATCTCCGCTGTATGCAGCCACAATGAAAACACCATCTAAGAGCCACCAGAGCCCCTAACCAGGTCATGGCCACAACCCCCGGGTTAGGCCCTCCAGGGAAAACGTCCCTAACCCCATATCAACCACCTTAAAATAAACTTAAAGAATAGTGATGACTACCAGGAAACACCTGAGGCAGTTTCAGTTTTGATAGACCATGTAATACCAGAGATATGATTAACAAAAAATAAAAAATAATAAATAAAAAAAAAATATATATATATATATATATGTATACATGCAATGCTTTTTTCTGAATACTATTGGCGTCTTTAGTGCAAACAAAAAAAACCCCACCCCGACACCTCTTTCCTGTTGGTAGAAAAATATACCATGGCAACCAATAATATGTGAACACGTGACATTTGGTTATTTAGAAAGAGAAGAAAGTTTTAGAAGTGACAGTGACGAGAGAGTGAGCGAGCGAGAACGCAAGCGATATCGCCCTCCTTCCAGTGGGACATGCCACTGGCCCAAACCTTCCTTGTCAGATGCACGAACCACCTCAGCTGGCTCCATTCAATGTGGCTAAGTGGATGGCTGAGCTTCTCACCTTAAGTCTAAAGGAGAGGCTAGCAAGCCTTTGGAGCAAGGTAATTTCCACCACTTGTACTCACGATCTTGTTCATTTGCTCACTACCCAGTGCTCATGACTATAGGTGAGCGTAGGGACATAGGTGGACTGGTACATCAGGAGCTTTACTTTACGCTCAGCTCTCTTTTCACCATGATGGACCAGCACAGCATCCACATCACTGCAGCTGCAGCCCCAGTCCGTCTGTCAATCTCACGCTTCCCTCCAATTTTTCCAAATTTTCCAGCTGAGGACCATGGCTCCGCTTCACACTTGGCTGCGAACCATTCCAGTGTTAGCTGGAGACCACCACCTGACGAAGCCAACAGAACCACATCATCTGCGAAAAGTGGAGATGAGATTCTGAGACCACCAACATTTAAGCTCTCCACCACTTGATCACACCTAGAAATTCTGTCCATAAAAATAATGAACAGAATCTGTGACAGAGGGCAGCCCTAATGTCCAACACCCACTGGGAATGACTTCTGACTAAGTGCTACCAATGTGGACCAAGCTCTTGCAAAGGTTGTGTAAGGATCGAAAAGCCTGTAGCAACGGGTCAGACACCCCATACACTTGAAGCACTACTGACAAAATACTGAGAGGGACAGTGCCTGATACCTGCTCCAAGTCCACAAAACATCTAGACTGCTTGGGCAAACTCCCAATGATTCCTGACATATTCTCACGAGGGTATAGAGCTGGTCCAGTGTTCTGCGACTGGGACAAAACCTGCATTGTTCCTCCTGCATCTGAGGTTCAACTAACAGATGGACTCTTTTTTTTTTTCCCCAGCACCCTGGCATAGACTTTCCCAGGGAAGCTGAGAGGTGTGAGCCTCCTATAGTTAGAGCACACTCTCCAGTCCCCCTTCTTAAAGATGGGAACCACCACCCTGGTTTGCCAATCCCGATGTACTGCTGGTGATCTCTATGAACCATTGTAGAGGCGTGTCAACCAGGACAACCCTACAACACCCAAAGCTTTTAGGAACCTCATCCACCACAGAGGCCCTGCTACCAAGGAGTTGTTTAACTGAAGCCAAATAAATTAAGGTGCCACTTACAGACATTACATCCCAGTCACACTGATAAACCACTTGAGTTTTTTCAGCGAAAATGTTCTGAATATTGCCGACAATCATCCCGCTTTGTGAAAGCTCCTTCAGTAAACCAGCGAGCAAGGTTAGCATCAAACAAGGCATACCAAATCGCTCAGTGCAAAAACCCTCACACCATAGCAGAGGAGCCTGCCTGCAGCATTAGACATGGTTTCTGGCATGCTGGATGACACGAGTGCTGCAAAAATAAAACTATCTCTCTGTCCAGTGACACTGTCACCAGACGTATAAATGACATTGGTAACGACCTTAAAAAACAGCTGGTAGATAAACTCAAAGACAAACATTTTGCCTTACAATTTGATGAAGCAACAAAGACTGTTTGTTTATTGCTTATGTACGTTGTGACATGACAAAGTTCCTGTGTGAGGATCTACTTTTTTGTAAACATGTCAGAGACAGAGACACATCTGAAAAGCTATTCAAAATGCTGGCCTGCTTCCTGACTGAGAACGGGCTAAAGTGGGAGAACTGCATTGGTATTTGTAGTGATGGTGCACAGACCATGGCAGGGATGAGAAAAGGGCTTCGGGCGCTCATCAAGAAGGTTTTGCCTAATGCTGAATGGACACACTGTGTTATACACAGAGAAGCACTGGCATCAAGGCACCTTTCCTATTTTTTCTAAGTAAGGTTATGACTGATATTGTAGGTGTAGTCAATTTTATAAAGACCAGACCACTAAAAACAAGAGTCTTCTCTGCTCAAGTCAAGTCAAGTCAAAGCAAGTGCCTTTATTGTCATTCCAACCATGTGCAATGGTACAGTACACAGTAAAACGAGACCATGGTGCTACCTATGACATGTAACAGACAATCAACACAGGACTACACAAAGTGCAATGTGCAAAAAAACCAAAAAAAGACCGGACAGAACAGAACAATAAAGACAGAACCGCGCAAAATAACTGTGCAAAAGACTGAGCGTTGTGCAAAAAGTAACTTGGTGTATGAAGGTGTGCATGTATGTGATCGTGCAGATAAGTGCTTGGTATGAAGGTATTTGTGTGTGTGTCAGTGTTCAGGAGTCTGACAGCTTGGGGGAAGAATCTGTTTCACAGTCTGGTAGTGAGGGCCCGAATACACCGGTACCTCTTGCCAGAAGGCAGCAGGGTGAAGAGTGTGTGTGAGGGGTGCATGGGGTCCTCCATTAAGGCTTTGCGGAGGCAGCAGGTGTGATAAGTGTCTGTGATGGAGGGAAGAGAGGCTCCAATGATCTCCTCAGCTGTTCTCATTATTAGTTGCAGAGTATTGCATTCTGATATGGTGCAGTTGCCATACCAGACAGTGATGCAGCTGCTCAGGATGCTCTCGATAGTCCTTCCATAGAAGATGGTGAGAATGAATGACAGAAGATGGGCTTTCCTCAGCTTCCACAGGAAATAGAGACGCCGTTAGGCTTTCTTAGTTATGGAGCTGGTGTTGAGGGACCAGGAGAGGTTCTCTGCCGGGTGAACACCAAGGAATTTGGTGCTCTTGACGACCTTCACAGAGGCTCCATTGATGTGAAATGGACAGTGATCTCTCTGTGCTCTCCTGAAGTTAACAGTCATTTCTTTTGTTTTGTCCACATTCAGACACAGGTTGTTGACTGTTTCCTGTTGTTGACTATATGTGACGAGATGGGAGCTGAACATCAAGCTGTGCTGTTTTACAGTGAAGCAAGGTGGCCGTCATGAGGAAAAGTCTTGTCCCGAGTTTTTGAGCTCAGAGAGCAGATGAGAATATTTTTGGAGCAGGAGCACAAGTCTGAAGTGGCCGAAAAATGTAGTGATGAGAACTTTCTGGTGAAACTGGGCTACCTGAGTGGCATATTTGGAAAGCTAAACGAACTAAATCTACGGCTTCAAGGGAAAGATAAACACCTCCCTCAGGTCACAGGCAAGATCAGCTCTTTCACCCGAAAGCTGAAAGAGCTATGCGATCATATGCAATGATCGCATAGTTCCCTGAAAACAGTTCCCAGTATGACTGGGTGAAAGATCCTTTCAATGCACAAGCTCCAACTGGTTTCAGCTATGCAGAGGAGGACCAGTTCATTGACATGCCATCTGACTCCACTAAAAAACAATGTTAATAAAAGTATTCTTTGTTTTAAGTTGATCTATATTTCTTTTTAGTTTTCTTTAATGTTAATCCTTATTAACTTTCTTTAATGTTAATCCTTATTAACATTAAATAATAACCCAAATTGTTATTATAAGTACATCTCTGCAAAACGTTGTATCCTTATACAACGTTTTGCAGAGATGTACTTATAATAACAATTTGGGTAGACCGAAGCAGATATGACTCCTTCTTCAGTCTGATGACTCCCTTCACCTCCAGTGTCCACCATTTGGTTACAACATTGACCTCTAGGTCTTACTGTCCCACAGAGCATTGAAGTCTCCCAGTAGGACAACAGAGTCTCCAGGTGAAGCACCCTTGAACCCCCTGCTCAGGGACTCCAGTGGACTCTAGCCCACTGGGAAAATGCCAACGTACAGGCAGCAGGCCGAGGGGATACCAAGATACCCACTCCAGCCTGCCGCCTCTCATCAAGGGCAACTCCTGACTGGGACAGAGTCCAGCCCCTCTCGAGGAGACTGCTTCCAGAGCCCAAGCTGTGCATTTAGCTTAACCCGATTTTATCTAGCCGGTACCTCTCAACTTCACACTCTAGCTCAGGTTCCCCATCAGCAAGGTGACATTCCATGTCCCAGTCATCAGCCTTGGTGGCCAAGGATTGGTCTGCCAGAGTCTCCACCCTTGGCCGCCGCCTAAAACACGCTGTGCCTGACCTCTACAGCTCCATTAAATCAATGATTTTAGCGTGTTAGGGAAGAAAAATGGTGGATTGGTGCAAATTGCATCCAGAACAGAAATTATACTGGGAATGCAATTTAGGTTGAACAAACATCTACACAGACAGCATGCTTAAACAGACAGACCAGACCCTGAACTTCAGTAGATAAGCTGATGAGCAGTCAGGGTTGCAGGGTTGTCTCCATTTCTACCTGTACATGTTTCTACAGTAAAATCACTGTGGCAGTTGCTTTAAATTCTCTTTGGGCTGGTTTCCATATTTGCTTATTGTTGTTGCTTTGTGTTAATAGGTAAACACTAAAAGAAAGATCACATGTTTGCCCTTATTAGGACAGGGATTTTCTGTTGGTGTGTGGGAAACTGTAGCCTATAGTTTACATTGTTAAATGTAACTATGTGACAGTGCGTTTTATCGTTTAGTGTAACAAATAAATTTCTCTGGCAAGTAATAAAGTAGCATACTACATTACTTTTAAGGAAGGTAATGAATAATATGTTTTACTTTTTTTGATTAATGACCCCAACGATGCACAGCACAGCCCTGCTCCCTGGTGCCTTTGTTTTAAGCTCTCTGTCTTGACCCACTGTTTTTCTTTCTATGTTTAGGATGATGAAGTGGTCTTGCAATGCTCAGCTACAATCCACAAGGAGCAACAAAAACTTTGTCTTGCTGCTGAAGGCTTTGGGAACAGACTCTGCTTCCTCGAGTCCATTTCAAACTCCAAGGTACAGTATTGACATAAGTAATAATCCTTTATTTCACAAGAATAGCCAGATCACCATCAAATGAGTGGGGAAAAATGATTTCACTGAAGAAAAAAATCCAGAACGTGTTGGCTGTAGCATGTAATTATGTGTCATGTTCATCAAACCCTGATCATCAGATCACAAACCAAAATGCTTTTGGAGAAGTTGCCTAATTAATTAAATGAGTGTCACAGCTTCCACAATAGCATTACAGAAACAGAAAACTACTCTATACCTCATAGCTTTCATAGCTCCATTCATGCTATATTTTATAGGATTCACGTGTTTACTAAGAATTGTATGTGCACAAAGTCAGAGCTGTACTCATCATAGATTTAATAAAGTCTCCTGTGCCACACAGGATAAACCGTGGCTCTTTTGGTGGTATAAAGGTGGCCTACACAATAGTGGACAGGAGGTTTTAATTTAGATGTAAATTTATAGCTGTTTTCTTGTTGTTTCAGAATGTACCTCCAGATCTGTCAATCTGCACTTTTGTGCTGGAGCAGTCGCTGTCTGTACGAGCCCTGCAGGAGATGCTGGCCAACACCCAAGAGAAGGCGGATGGGGTGAGTGTGGGCATGCATACACACATCAGAGAAGAGAGTATTAATAAATATACTGTAGGTGTTGTTCACATTAGGGTGAGATCTTCTAGGGCAGACCTAGGGTAAGGTCATCTCCCAGCAAGAAGGTTCCTGGTTTGAACCCCAGCTGGGTCCTTTCTGTGTGGAGTTTTCAGGTTTTCCATGTGTCTGGGTGGGTCCTCTCCAAGTACTCCCTAAGCTGTGTAGGCAGACACAGGGGTGGACTACACAATATTAGGGAGTTTCCTATCACAGTTCAAAGACATTCATGTTAGGTTTGTTGGTGATTTCAAATTTGCTCATGGATGTAAGGAAGACAAAGTGTTTAAATTGTATAGACTAAAGCAGCCGTCCCCAACCACCAGTCCCTGAGTCGTTTGGTATCGTGTTGTAGTTGTGTGTCTTATTTTGAAAGAAATATTTACGCGTTAGTGTAGTGACCAGAGAGCATTAAGGGGCAGAGAGGAGGATGTTACTCTCAATGTAGTTGGCGCATTTCAAAAGGACAGTGCTAATAAAGTAACACAATTACACAGTGAATTTGCGTTTATTATTATATTTACAAAATACCACAGTTTTTGTCTCGGTGGTATCATTTTATTTTGTTGTATTTATAAGCGACACCTTAAAGGCCGCTCTGTGAAAATATTGTCTGACGTTAATCTGGTCTGTGGCGCAAAAAAGGTTTGGGACCACTGATCTAAAGCACTGAATTAATGTATGTTTCAATGTGACTTGTCTAGCTTTACATGGTAAGAAAGACCAGAAAAGCATTATGTAAATTATGTAAATGTTCATTCCATTCCATCCATGCCTGATAAAACACAAAGAAGAACATGACACACACACAAGAAAGAGAGTCTGCTTATTCCACTTTTTTTAATGGGGGTTGTTCAAAGTGGTGAAAATGAAGCTGCTGATAAGATTTGACAGAAAAAATTGGCTTATTTCATAGACTTTGTCAGGTTATAAGGGTTTTTGACCCAAGGTTTTGTTTGTTATTATGGGTTTGTTTTGTTCATTTAGCCTATTGTTTGTTGGGCTGTTACTTGTACAGACTTCTGTTTGAGTTATTATTATAGTAGTTTGTGGCTTTGTAACATTTAGAAATTATGAAATCTGTACATGTTTAGTTAAACTACTGTGAAGACATCTACGTAATATATTTAACAAATTGTGTTAAAGTGTCTAAAGTGTTTATTTATTTATTGTCATGCCTGTTCCCGCAGTTTCCCATAAATTTTGCTTGGCTTGTTCCCTGCATTCAGGTTGAGGAGTCATATGATGATGATGAAGCTTTGATTCCACAATCCCAAGAAACGATGTAGAAAATTATCAGTTGATAATAATCTGCCGATTGCCTAGTTGAAAAAACACATATTCTGTGGGGGCTGGGAGCGCGCTTTGTTAGTCGCTCATTACGCCCAGGTTAAAGACTAATAACAGTTAATTCTCCCCTACCTGTAGCGCGTGGAGTTTTTGCGCCTATATCTAAATAAATAAATACTGCAGGTTGGACACTTATTTGTGGGACATGTACCAGTTGTTGGATTTGGAGTGTTCCTTTCACGGCGCAAAATTTTTGAACCAGAGCACTAAAATCAGTCGCAAAGGTGATATACTAAGATTAATGGCAAACAGCAAGCAGGACTTTCTGCTTTTACGTTTATTTGGAAAGCATACATGGCAGGAATTGCCCGTTTTAAGCACGGTGCCAGAGTTTCGTGGCTGTTGTAGCGTTTTCCTGACCTTGTTAATCACCCAAAATATTTAGAACAAAGCATCACATAAGAAATACTCACACACATATATATTGTTGTGCATTTGGAGCACATTTTGCACTTTATATAAGAACATTAGCAGTGCAATGAAATATTTGTTTTATGCTTTCATGTTCACAAACACAGGTCAGCAATAATCATAGAATTATTACCTTTTGTCTGGCTTGCTCAGTGTGCACAACTTGTATTTTATTTGCTGCAAGCATTTACCTATATCAGTGTTTTATAGAACGGTTCAACGTTATGCTTCTCTCATAATTATAGACTAGCTTAACAAATTTACAAGGTATAAATATATTGTTTAGCAAGCTTGTAAATGAATGCGCCACTACACAGCTCCTTGCCCTCTGGTGGATACACAAGACATTACCAACGGTTTTCCTAAATGCCGCATAGGGGCGTTACTACTCATGGTTGCATGGCCCTGTCAGGTATAAGGCAGCCGTTTTAAGTATCTGTATCTGTATTTCCTGGATTTGTTTTTTGCCTGTGGACAATTTTTGCGTCACCTCGCTTTTTGCTAACTTTCGCCTGCCTTCCTTAGTCCACATTTGGATCTTTCTTCGCTGTCCATCACTAAACATTAACACATTTCAAGTTCTATAAGATAGGTGTGGGTTTAAAAAATGTAGTTTGAATAATGCGATATCGATTCATTAAATTTTGAATCGATTTTTAAATATGAATGTTAGTGCTGTCAGTGTTAACGCGCTAACTCGCTAACGGAGATTTGCCGCGTTAATGCAGTTATGGCATTAACATCATTTTAACGAGATTAACGCTGACAGAACTAATAAATGTATTTTGCCAGAAATGCCAGGATCTCAGGTTAACCCTCTGGGTCCAGGGTATAATTGGCCGTTTTTGACTACTTTTGATTTTACCTCTATATTTCACCTTTAAAATATGTTTTTCTTGCCTTGTTTGGTACCATTATTTTCAGCACAACCTCAAATATCTGAAATTTGAGTTATTTTTTCATTTTAGTATACTATATTAGCACAGTTGATCTAAATTAAGACAAAAAATTCAAAATCCGAGTAGAAAAAAGTTATATTTCTTACTGTAAAACCCACAAACATGTTTAACGAATCATTTTCATAACTTGAAATGCAAATAGAAATTGTATATTTCTAAAAATTATGCACAAGTTTTGCAAACAACAAAGTTATATGGTACTATTTACCTAAAAATGCAGCCAAGGCCTCAGGCGTTTTTTATATAACCATTTAAATCTATTTACAGAACAATCAGCTGTGCTGCATCAAATAAGAAGGCACACAAATTATTTGTGCAGGTCCAAAAAATGTAGTTTGTGTTCAGTATAAGACAGAGGAGAACACCAAAGGCCTAAACCCTGCAGGTCTGACAGCAGGAGGTGCATCAGTCCAGTTTTCCATGTGGGAACAGCGTTTACACTGGAATCTGCCTTTGACAGCTTTTTTTGGAGAAAATGTGAAATTCAGCAGTCTAACTGACACACAATACAAAACAATAACTACACAACACACTAACTACAGCCTCCAAACACGCTAAACGTCACTAATGTCTCACATATGAAAACTCGCTCTCTCTCTTTCTTTCGCTCGCCCGCTTTCACTCCTAAAAACTTCCCCTTCTCCCTAAACAACCAAGTGCCACATGTTGCCTTATCATTTTTTTGATTGGCTGACATGGTAAACTCTAACACCAATAAGGAAGGGGTGTTTTTTCTTTTACTTTTTTCACTCCCAAGCGGAGAGTGTTTGCTAGCGCTGTCTGTAGAAAACGCCGTTTTTACCGTTCTTACCGCTGTAAACGCCACTGTTTTGTTCAGAAAAAAACATCGCGTGTAATTTTTATCATAACTCTGGTTTTACGTGGCCCATCGATACAATTCAAAAACTGGTATGTAGTCTGAAGTCCGCACTTTCGACCCAAGTTGAAATGGAGACTCTGAATCGCTGCATTTTGTAGCTGTGTCGTCTTAAATTGGTCATGTGATTTTGACGCGCCGGCGCGTCCGGCGACCCCAGAGGGTTAAATCTCACGAAACTATTTGAACAACCACCAAAGAGTTAAAACAGCAAATGAGAGCAGGTAAATGGTTCTGCAAAAAGATGTAAAATTAAAGCGTGGAGCTCCCCTGTTCACCCGACGGCACATACACGGACATTCTGGATGGTGAAAGCTGACATCTCACAGATTCTGAAGCTGCAGGTTTCTTCACTCTCAAAGAAGATCAAAGCTACGCTTCAAATTTGATAAGCACTGTCATGCATTCCCTCTTACCTTTGCTTTTACTTCCTGCAGAACTCTCTCCCAGTGTACTCAGAGACCTGTTTATGATAAAAAATGTATATTTTCTGCATTATTCTCTTGCTTAGTATGCTTTGGTGCTTATTACGCACCAGTCTATCTGTTGTGTGCAGTGTTGTTGGCTGCTGCTCTTTTTTTTTCAAAGATAACCTCTGACAAGAAAGCCTCATTTCTGCTGTTCAATACCTGTTCAAGAAATTTAAAGTTTTACAGATGATGCAAAACTGCAAAACGCTTAGCCGTGTCTCTAATAAACCTCTGTTACTTTGCTCTGCTTCACTTCAGCAGCATCAGGCAATGTTCATATATTGATTCATGGTCTTCTTCAGTTTTCAGTTTTTTAACTACTGCAGAATATTTTAAAGCGGCTAGGTGCTATAAAAAGCCAGGCTAAGAAAATCTCCTTGATGTTTTTCTGTGTTTTATCCTCAGTTACTTTGACACAAAGGCATCTGCTGTGATGCTCACATCGCTGTCTCACAAGTGTCAGCTTTGTCTTTACACATAGATATAAAAATATGGATATGTACTGATAAATCAGAATCAGAGTCAGAATACTTTTTTAATCCCTAAGGAAATTATGTGGGTTACAGTTGCTCCAGGACAGTAACAGTAACAGACTAAACTATTTAAACAATCCAAAATGTTACAGATTTTACAAATTTAGGAAATAGCACTAATATATACAAATCACTCAATTATAAATAAATATCAAGAATATTGACAAGAATATTACAGAGGCAGAATATATATGATTGACATTTGACTCTAACCTGTGAACTTTGTCATATGCTATTTTACTGCAGAGCATGTGCAAAAGGGTGTAACTATTGCAGTGTTTACAGTGTGTTAGATGGAGGAGTTGTACAGGGAGATGGCCACAGGCAGGAATGACTTCCTGTGTCGTTCAGTGGTGCTTTTTGGTAATCTCAGTCTCTCGCTGAACGTCCAGTCCAGTTTATTGTCTATGCATACTCCAAGGTATTTATAGCCCTTCACAATGTCCACGTTGACTCCTTAGATTGAAACAGGGGTCAAGAGTTTCCTGGTCTTCCTTGGTCTTTGCCACGTTGAGCTGCAAATGATTCTGCTCACACCACATGTCAAAGGAGTCGACCACAGCCTGACTCATTACCCCTGATGATGCATCCAACCACTGCAGAGTCATCAGAAAACTGAAGATGGAGGTCTCTGTGCTGTGGCTGAAGTCTGTGGTGTAGAGGGTGAAGAGGAAGGGGGAGAGGACAGTCCCTTGTGTTGCTGATCACCTTGTCAGACACACATTTGGGAAGACACACATATATTGGTCGTCCTGTCAGATAATCAACAATCCAGGACACCAGAGAAGCACCCACCTGCATCGCTGTTAGCTTATCACCCAGGAGGGTGGGCCTGATGGTGCTGAATGCACTGGAAAAGTAAAAAAAACCCATGAACCTCACAAGTTCACATCTCACCAACTGGACGAGATGGGCGTAGACACACTTGAGCAGGTAGATGATGGTCCGAGCTCTGAGGTGGGGCCGGTAAGCAAACTGAAGGGGATCCTGATGTGGTCTGACTGTGGGTCGGAGCTGGTCCAGGACGAGTCTTTCCAGGGTCTTCATGATGTGGGAGGTCAGTGCCACAGGCCTGTAATCCTGGGGGCCACTGGGACGTGGCGTCTTTGGTACAGGGACGAGGCATGATGTCTTCCACAGCACTGGGACTCTCTGCAGACTCAGACTCAACCAGAACAGTTTATGAAAGACTCCACAAAGCTGGGGGCCACAGGCCTTGAGGACACGCGGACTCACTCCATCTGGTCCCGCAGACCTACCTGAGTGGAGCCGCCTCATTTGCCTCTGAACCTGGTCGTGAATAAAAGTGATAGTTTCCACTAAAGCTTTCTCCTGTTATTGTCCTTAGCCTCTCTGATCTTGTCCTTCAGTAACACCTGGACCCTTCTCACCTTCTCTTTTTGCCCCCTCTGAAAGCCCTCTTTTTGTCATTGAGGAGGGCTTTGATGTCCTTAGTCATCCACAGCTTGTTATTTGGGTAACAATTAGCTGGGACAATGAAGCCTGTGCAGAAGTTTATGTGGTCAGTGATACACTCAGTGAGCCCATTGATGTTCTCACAGTGAGGTCGGCAGAGGGAGGAACGTAAACAGCCACCAAGATTACATGAGTAATGGGCAAATAATATGGCCTGAGTCTAACAGCGCACAGTTCAACGTCCGGGCAACAAACCAGTTCTTAGATTGTTATGCGGGCAGGGTTACACCACCGGTTGTTAACAAGAATGGCAAACCCCGCTCCTTCCTCCTCTACTTACTGCTCACAGTGCTGTCCCAGCAGCCCCGAACACTTTGGAAGACTTCCGCGGATGTGTTGTCGTCGGGAACATCCTGGCGCATCTGTGATTCAGTGAAACGCATCAAGCTACACTCCCGGTATTCCCTCTGACTCCGTGCTAGCGCTGTTAGCGCGTCCATCTTGTTTACTAGCAACCGAACGTTCCCCATTATAATAGACAGCAGACATGGTTTGTACCTCCTTCTCTCTTCGAGCCTCTGCTGTCTCACCGTCTCCTTCCTTCTCCTCTTCTGTCCTCCACGTCTGCATCCTCGCTGTGTTTTCCTCCAGATTTCATTTGGTACATCTGTGGGTCTGCCAGCCAGCATCAGGGTGATCAGCTGATCTCTGGAGTAAACAGCCTGTGTAGTGTATAGGACAAATTTTAGGAGATTGAGGCAGACGCAGAAACATAACAGGGACATTTTTTAAGACAGAGCACCTTGAGAAACGACTGGTGTCCCTGCTTGCACTTATCTGCTGCAATGAGTTGAACCTTTTATTGCCAAACTTGAAAACTATTTATGTGTCCATGTATGATATGAATTCCAGCTGTAGAACTACAGAAAATCAGTCTGTGGTTTTGAACTTTGCATCTGTGAAAATTGTGATTGACTTTCCCAGAATCAACAAGAACGAAAGTGCAAGATCAGCCAGATTGAATATTCAGTTCCCCATATGGCAGTGGCTATTAAACTGGAGATCTGGCTTCCAGTGAAGACAGGAGAACCAGAGAAAAAATGCAGTACAAATAAGTTATAGTTCACTAATGCTGTCCCATTGTCCTTTATTTCACTGTTGTTATAAAATGTCTTGTTGCATGCGCAATCATCCAGGTAAGGAAATCCCCCAAACGTGATGCTGTTCATGTGGATGTGGCGTTTTTAGTGGTAGAAACATCACTTCACTCATTCAAGTGAATTCTTCAGTCTAAGCAGGTTTTCCCAGCCAAACAGCACATTTGCATAATGAGTGAAACTAGCACCACTGAGTGCACAATGGAATGTCAGGTCAGTTCCTTGAACATTAATCTGTAAATTGCCATGACCACTGATCAATGGCCAATAGTCGTTATGACTGCAGAGTCTTGGCCTGATGAGGTGGCTCGTCTGTGTTGTGCCATCTGCTTTGCCAGAGGTTCTTTGGTTCTTTGGATGTATAAATCCTGGCAATCCTCCTGGCTCTTAACAGCGTACACTATGTTACTCTGTTTGTGTCGGGGGACCCGATCCTTGGGGTTTAAAAGTCACAGAGACGCGGTGTTTATAGAAAATGTGTTTCAACTGTTCCAATACTCCTGACACACACAAGGGATCACTAAGGGTGATCACTGATCACCACCTCCCTGTGAATGGTACTCATGGCCATTGATCAATGGTCATTGATCAGTGATCAACTGATCAGTGGTTGTTGGTCAATTGTCACAACAATCTGAATATTAATAATGAAGGAACTGACCTCCCAGCTCATTGTTCCTTCCGTGGTGCTAGTTTCAGTCATTATGCAAATGTAATGTTTATAATGTTGGGGAAACCTGCAGTCAGCTGAGACTGAAGAAGTCGCCTGGATGATGAGTGATAAAATGTTATAAAATGTCAATAAAATTGTGAAACAGAGTGCATAATGTTTTTTTTAGCTTCTAATAAGAGCAATTGCAGAAAAAGTTTGAGACTACAAATAGGTACATGTTTATACAGGTACATTTATTTTAAACACTAAAGCTATCAGAAGCTTTACACACACAAAAAACTTACACAGGATGATTGGTTAAGCAGTGGAGCTTTGCTAAATAATGATTCCAAACAGCTTCAGCAAAGTGACACTTCAGATAGCTAATTTCAGTGTTCCCTTTCAGCCAGACTTATAATACATTTGCAGAATGAGTCATGTAAAACTTGTACTGTAATGCTGAAGAGAGCTGCATGCCTTTTCCCCTGATATATGCTTTTTGTGCAACTCTATTTTTACCTAAATGTCTACAACAAAGGTAGTTAGCATGACTAATTCTTGAAAATTATGACTCAAACTTTTATTAAATATCTGCTTTATTCATGTGAACAGTTTTGTGGTGATTCAAATTTGGTAATTAGTCTGATTAGTCTGAGTCTGATAAACTGTGGTAGTCTGGCAACTTGGTACACAGTGCAGATGTAGTGGTATTAGTAGTATATGTTTCACACTCAGTAGGTATCAAGGTGAGAACCATGAAAAACAGACACAAACAAACACATGCACTTACAAATATAAATCTAGGCATATACTGACACATTAAGGCAACCAACCTGAACTGATTTCTGACACATCATGCATACAACACTGTAAAATTACAATCTAGCATCAGTGTAAAGTATACTAATCTATATTTACTGCTGTTTGATTACAGCTAATAGTTACACTGTCACCCATTTTAGACACGGTAAATGTAACATCATTGGCGCTTTGTCATCAGGTTAAAATGAAGGTACTCTGTCAAGTTAGGTTGCACTGACAGAACAAGCCACAGCATTTGTGCGACACAGTCAAATTACACCATGTGAGATTTAACAGTAGTCCAGGTGCTTTATAATGCATGGTGTCACTTACCATGGCAACTATAGTTTCATAATTCCTTTAATAATCAGAGAAGCCAACAAAATGTATTCATCGTAATACTAGCATTTATGCTATGAACCTGTGCCTGGTGACCTCTCTGAAGTTCTCAGTATCACTTGCTGTTAGGTCTTCATCATTACTGTCTCAATGTTGTGGATAATGGTGTAAATTAAGTCTGACTTTGAAGAAGACCATAGGTTGATCCTCCTGCTCTTGAAGCAGCAGACATATAATAAACTCAGAAGACTTCTAGAAACAGCCCGAGGCAACAAACTTACTTCTGTTAATATTCTAACAATACTATCAAGATTTTAAAGATTAAAGTAGATATTGATATCACATTAATATCCATCGCATCATTTACTGCACATTAAATAAGTTCTTCCTAGGACTGCACTCTCAGCTCTCGGATGTTGTTCCTGGGATTGGCTGGATCTACTGGGAGGGAGTGTCACTGCACCAAGTGCTCTGATTACCACTGGGAGCACTGTTACCTTCACCGTTCACCCATCTTCTCAAGTTCTTCTCTTAACCCTTACTACTCCAATTTCCTTTTTCCTGATGTTGCTGTCATTTATACCACTATGGCTGTCTTCCTCTGCTTGTCCATCACTATCTGGTTGGTTAGCAATCAACAGTTTGTCTTTCTGTATCTGGAAGTCCCACAGGATCTTAGCTCAGTCATTCCTGACCACCCTGGGCTGGTATCCCATTTCCAGGCCATACTCGGCACAGATGTTTCTGTATATTATGCCGGCCACTTGGTTATGGTGCTCCATGTGTGGCCTGCCTGCTAGCATCTTACACCCTGCTGTTATGTGCTGGATTGTCTGAGGACCATCTTTGCACACCTGGGGTCTTGCCTGGTGTGGTAGATCCCAGTCTGTATGGATCTTGTGTTAAGCGCTTGTTCCTTTGCTGCCATGATTAGAGCCTCTGTGCTGTCTTTCAGTCCAGCTTTGTCCAGCCACTGGTAGGACTGCTGGATGTCAGCCACCTCCTCTATCTGCTGGTGGTAAATACCATGCAGGGGCCTGTCCTTCGATGATGGTTCTTCTCTTTGCTCCTCTTTTTTCTTGGGTTTCTGCTGCCTGAGGTATTCACTAATCACAAAGTCAGTTGTGGCCATCTTCTGATGTACTCATGAATGTTGGTTGGCTCATCCTGGACAGTGGTTCTGCTGCTCACCAGTCCTTAGACTCCTTCCTTCCTCTTAGCGCACCATCTCAGGGTGCTGGATTTGGGGTGAAACCCTCCAAGAATGGCAAGGAGCTTCCTGGTCTTGATGTCAGTGGCTTCTATCTCCTCCTTTGGCCAGCTTATTACCCCAGCAGGGTACTTGATCACCGACATAGGTGATCAAGTACAGGACATAGGTGTTGATTGTCTGGAACTTCTATCTATTCAGCTGACTCTCAGGACTTCCCTTACCCTCTGCAGGTATTTACTGGTCTTCTTATTAGTGCACACTGTCCATGTAAATTCAACAGTCTGAAAATAGGGCAGATGAGTTGCCACCATTAAAACAATGATTCCGCTTAAAATGAAGCACTTGCTTTTACTGACCCCTAATAAACCCTGTCTTACTTTGTTTAAATCACAGAAAAATTACAAGTCTTTGAGTTCCTGTTTTACAGCTGCTGTCACTGGTGGGGAAAGTGCTAATGAGGCGGTGGTCCCCAGATGACACCAACAAAACTTCCATTTTTATGGAAAATAAACCATCACTGATAAGTCTAAATATTCTACAAAACCCAAAGCACAATGGTGGTCTAGCACTAGCACATTTTTATCGCTACTTCTTATCCAATAGATTGCTACATGTTTCAAAATGGATTAAACCAAGCTTATATTAGACAGGGCTTGGCTGGACCTAGAATAAGCATTCTATGGACAAGTAAAAATCTCTCATTTGCCAATTGTAAACTCCAATATTAAGCATCAAAACTGCTTTAAAAGCCTTAACATATCTTAATCTTAAAAATTAAGTCTTCACTGTCAAGCTTGTGGGAGAAACAAGACCCAAATGCAGTACTTCCTGAGAAGCGACAGTGAATTTATTTACAGTGAAGAAACAAGCAACGACGTGCGAAGCAGTCCCAAAAAACGTGGTTCCCTCCATGATGATTTCCCAGCTCCCACGCAGTGAATCCCTCTCTCGATCTGTGGTGCTCAAAAATCCATTCAGAAATATTTACAAGTGGTGCACGGCTCTCTCGACACTCTCCCGATTGTTGTCCTGGCTAAACAAGACACGATAATTGGGTGACTAACCACGACGAAGGACAAGGGATCTTTCACCATAGCACTGACTGACTGTTCAGGCACTGTGTCATTCAATGATCCAGTGTTGGCTGAAGTCCAGCCATTATGTGAAATAGTGTGCCTGTGATGAGAATCATCGTCAGCAGGTGAGTATGATTGCCAGCGGGTGTGGCTGGCTTCAGGGCAGGAAAACTGTCCAGGGAACAATGGGATCAAAACAAAGCAGAAAAGGCAGGTTGACTGGGAAGGACTGGAGGACCATGGCATTCACTTATCCCATGTAAACTAGCACCCATTTGGAACATTCCAGATATTTGTCAGAGAAAGAAAATATTACATTTTTCATCGTGGCATGAGAAAGGGGTAAAAAACAGTAAGGAAAGTTCCATATCAAACTATAGAATCAGCAACAATACCTTTCTTTAATATAAGTAACTAAAGTCCATAATACAGGAAAATTTTAATCCCAATCAACTGAATCTAGAAAAACCTACTTGGTCCCACAATTTTTAAATATCAGCACCCTCAAATGCCTATTACCCAAAATTATAAGCTATTGTTTAAAACTGATGAATCAATATCCCTCCAAACCATCAATTGGGAGCAAGATCTTTCCATAAATCCAGATAAAACATTCTGGACACGATACGCTTAAACACCTTCAGAAAAGCCCAACTTACAACTTGTACAATACAAAATTCTCTACAGAGCACACTATAGAGGACAAAGGTTGTTCCAAATGGGCCTTACATACTCAAACAAATGTGCCCATTGCAAAGACAACTCTGCTGAGAACTATATGCATGCTATATGGTCCTGCACACCTGTCAAAAGGCTCTGGATATGTGACGACGTGGTTTAGTTGCTGGATCCCAACCTCACCCAAGCTGTCCATCTTAGGTGAAAAAAAGTGAACTAGATAAGTAAATACATCATATATGTTCCTTATGGATTGCTAAGAAAACTTTTCTCATGAACTGGAAGTCAAAAAACAGCTTATGCATTAATCAATATAGAAATTTAATTCTAGATCACATCAGTCTGGAGACAATGTCTGCCTCCTCAAAAAAAAAGAGAGAAAAGAAGAGATGAGGGGCGGTGGTGGTTCCCATCTTTCAGAAGGGGGACCAGGGGGAGTGCTCCAACTATAAGGGGATCACACTCCTCAGCCTCCCCAGTAAAGTCAATGCCAGCATGCTGGAAAGGAGAGTTCGTCTGTTAGTTGAACCTTGGCTACAGGAGGAACAAAGTGGTTTTCGTGCTGGTCGCAGAACACTGGACCAGCTCTCTACTCTCTTTAGGATACTGGAGGGTGCATGGGAGTTTGCCCAACCACTCTACATGTGTTTTGTGGACATGGACAAGGCATTTGACCGTGTCCCTAGGGGTCTCCCGTAGGAGGTGCGTTGGGAGTATGGGGTGTCTGGCTCGTTGCTACGGTCCATCCTGATGAAGAGAGAGCTGAGTGTTAAAGTGACACTCTCCCAGGGTCCCAGGGGTGTGTTACTGTTAGAGGCCAGAGTAACCTGTAAGAGCTGCTTATACTGATATAGATTTTGACCTATACTGTTTCACAAAGGGTGAAAAATTGAATGTCCACAATAAAAAAAAAATGTCATTTAAGATATTTTAATAAAGTAATTTAGCAGGATTAAAGCAAAAGCAGGCTCAAATAATATAAATAAAAACAAAACAATATTTAAATCACTTGAATTATACTTATCTAATTAACAGACTCCAACCTAATGCTGATTCTGTTCTGATCTTTGAGAGCAGAAAGCTTAAGAAGAAAATGGGCACATCCAGGTCTGAAGATGCATTTATCTCTTTGCTCTGTGTTGATAATATTAGTCCAACAGGAAGGCAGCATCCTTTGGAAATCCAATCACCCGGGAATACAGCGAAATCCAAATGTTCCCAAAGTTCTAATCCAGCAGAAAAACAGTGGAAATCCAAATCCTCTACAAATTATAATCTAGCACAACAAAAATGAGCAGAGAAGAAGCAAAAATAAAATACAAAACCAGGTAGTGATGACATCTTTAGAGATGCTATCTGGCCTCACACCTATTGTGACGTCCTGTCACATTTAATCACCTGATTAAACCACCCCCCTCTCTCTCTGACCTTTAAATCACTAATAACATTTCTTCTTTTCTGTGTTGGTATTTTAACTTGACTCGTCAATAATTCCAACACATTTAAACATTCATAATGAGTATCCTTCATTATACATCATTATACTTCATGTTTCATTCATTTTAGGCTATGTATCTTCAATCACTAGCTCAGTCCCGCATGAACATATATGTCCTTTTAATTAAAATACATAGAATACTAATAGTTGATTATGCCTATATTTAATCAGAATATAATCAAAAATAGATCTAATCAAAATGTAATCAATAAAGTTAAAAGAGAATGAGAATGAAATAGTTCGAATACCTGAATCCTGACCTTTTACTGTGATTTGGTGTGTATATTTGACTTCTGTGCTGGGACTGTTTGAGCCATTAAAGAATCCACCCAGATGAGAGAGGAAATCCTTTAGTGCTTGGTCAGGATGACTAAGCAAATATTTAGTGTCTGATCTATGATTTAGTAAAAAAAGTTTTTACTATAGTGATTATGTTATGATTGATAGTGATAAAGAGTCATGATATTCATATGTGAAAGATGAGAAGAAGTAATGAGAAATCTTGTTGAAATAAATAGATCACGTTAAAGTACAATATAGAAAAGAATAACACATAACCATTGTGATGGAGCGGTTTTGATTTTTTACATTTTGATTTTTCATGTGTGTGAAACGTCACAGAGAGAGAAGCAGCAAATTTTCTTTGCGATGAGGTGTAAACACCGTCTGAAGATCCAGCTCTGGAGTACAGCAAGAAGTGCAAGAGGAGCAACCACCACCCGAACACTGTGGAACCACAAATTGATCTTATATTTTATGTCTTTTTCTCTGGTCACTTTTGCCACGTTGCATTAAATCTTCCAAGTTTTTGGAGTATATCTACATGGAATACAAGTGTACATGATAACCTGTATTATTATTATTATTACATCATTCAAAGGGTAGTGGCCTACCTTTTGAATGATGGTCGTCACTAATGATACCCAGTTAGTTACCAAGTGCACAGATTTAGAGGTGAGCTGCTGATAATGGGTGTGACTGAGGGGAGGGCTTGATCGGAGGCCCATCCTGGCAAGCACGGTTTCAGATGAAGCAAGGTTTACATCCGTAGGAAGCAGTTAGAGCTTGGCGGGTCTCCTCCCCGGCTCCATCCAAGCTCTATTTGCCTACTGGATAATACTCATAGGGTCAAAGACTTGGACTTTGTAAACAGAGAGCCGGCTCCAGTCCTTCCTGTACTGAGGGTGCCTGGTCAAAATCCAACAGCTCTCAGTCCCTGAGTAGTCTGAGCTACTTTTGTGGACTTCACAATATCAGGCATATAGTTTTATTGCTGTGGCTTTTTGATATATCCATCACAAATCACAAACAAATTGAGAACAATAGCAGTGAACAAAATATAATGAAACGTTTTTGTTATAAGAAGAATTTCTTTTTCAAAATAATTTGATAATTTTTGCATTTATTGGCTAGTGGAGGGTTGCATCCCCATGTGGGATGTGGTTGCCTGCTCAAGTGTCGGGCAAAACCCCCCACATGTCATATTCTAAGCAGCAATATAACTGTTAGACCAGAGAAGTCACTCTGAATGTGAAGCAGGTGTTAGCAGTGAGTCCATCGGCTCAGTGCCCAAGTCATTGTTTCATTTGAAATCAATAGAATATTGTAATTACGCCATCTGCTAAGGATGGAAAGATGGCCGTGACGTAGCAATGATTACACTTCTACAAAGGGTACCTCTAAGCTGCTATGATGAAACATCTTGTTTGCTTTATATAAAGCCAAAATTTTATTTCTGCCTGTGTCTATTGTATTGGCAGCTTTAGCTCTCCTGTTTATTGACATGTGTGCTTTGATGCTGTTTGTCTTTTTAACGTTCTGTGTTGTTGTCTTTCAATAATTCTCTCAGATGGCCCAGGGAGGAGGTCATAGGACTCTACTGTATGGACATGCTGTGCTCCTGCGACACTCTTACAGTGGAATGGTCAGTGACACAGACTACATCCAAAAACATACTGCAAAAAGATCCTTTTATCATGAATGTCGTAACATTGTTGGGAATAAGAAAAAGAAAAGCCTTTCATTCATCTCTCTGCTAAGGCACAATGTTTAAATGTTCACGCACAGTTCTAGAGGTTCAGTGAATGTACTGTCATTTCTTGATAATTTGATTGATAAAATCATTTTATTTATTTGTGTTTCTCTGTTTAGTACCTGTGCTGCCTGTCCACCTCGCGTTCATCCACAGACAAACTGGCTTTTGACGTGGGGCTGCAGGAGGATACCACAGGTATTTATGTTATGTACAAAAATCTGCACCACCGCTAAACTGGTTCCTAACTTTGAACTATTTCAAACTTAAGGCAAAGCTGTGACAGCAGCAGAAATGAGCGTGTCTCATTTAAAAGCTAAAACAATGGAAAACAATAATAAATAAAAACACTTCAGATAGTCCTTGTTGTGTAACACTGTAAAATATCCAGCGTGGCCCAAGTGAAAATATTTGACTGCTCACACGATTGCATATAATCCAAAAAGTTGACTTTCTTCAAAAATTCACCAGTTGGGAATTTTGGATAAAGGAGTGTTACACAGAGTGTAAACATCAACTAGCTTCAACACAATAAAGTTGTTATATGTTATATGTCATATACACCCCCCCACACCCTCCCCCCGGGTGAATAGCTGTATTAGCGAGAACAAGTTCAGCAAAACGTCTGTTTTGTGTGTCACGCTGCTGTTTGCTTTTATTTTCTTGACATCATTACTGGAATGAAACTCGGTGTTACTATAGAGTCTGACTGTTGATAAATGAAAGCTACTGTGGAGAAACATAATGCACCACACCGAGGTCTACTGTCTGCCTTATTGTTGATCTCTCTTTTTAAAAGTGATGGAAATTACAACACAGTTTCAGGGTTGAACCAAAGTGGTGCACACCCAGCAAGGAAATGGACACAAGTTTGTTTTTCATGGACACATCGCTGCTTTATCTCCTGTAATACTGATGATGATGATGATGATGTGTGTGTGTGTGTGTGTGTGTAGGCGAGGCATGCTGGTGGACCATCCATCCAGCATCAAAGCAGCGCTCAGAGGGAGAAAAGGTTAGAGTGGGAGATGATCTCATCCTGGTCAGCGTCTCCTCTGAAAGATATCTGGTCAGTAGCAGCTGTGTGTGGGAACATGCCAGCAAAGACGAACTCAGATCTTGATGTTGCTTGCTTTCTTTCTTCATGTGGCAAGACGTGTCCTAGTACTAGTAGGATTTACAAATTATATTTACAGCAGGCAAAATAAATATTGAAGACGTCACCTATTTTCTAAAAAAATATATTTCTAAAAGTGCTGTTGACAGAAATTCTCAGCAGAAGTCAGTCACATCCTATCCAATCTGTACATGCCAAGAGAAATCAAACCATAGATGTCAATAAATTAAGTTTTGCGTAATAATAAAAATTGACACAGTCTTTAGTTCTTTCCGTAGATTTTCAGCTGGATTCAGGTCAGGTGATTGGATTCTAGCAGCATCATCGTCTCATTGTCCTGTGTGAAATATCCTTATTTAATGTTCATCATCCTGGTAGATGGCAGCAGATTTTCTTTTTTTAATCAAGAATGTCTCCTTCAGTTATATGAGGCATGCTAGTGCCATATGAGGAAGAACTGCCCCATACCATGATGTCCCCAACAGTGGTGACTGAAACCTTCAGCAGTTTAGAAATTCTTCTGTAACCAGTACCTTCTTGAGAGAGCTCACTGGTTTTACCCATCATGAGATGTTTCATGTATGACACCTGTATTTGTATAGCACTTTTTTAGTCCCTATGGACCCCAAAGCCCTTTACACTACATCCAGTCATCCACCCATTCACACACACACATTGACACACTGGTGATGGCAGCTACATTGTAGCCACAGCCGCCCTGGGGCGCACTGACTGAGGCGAGGCTGCCGGACACTGGCGCCACGGGCCCTCTGACCACCACCAGGAGGCAACGGGTGAAGTGTCTTGCCCAAGGACACAACGACAGAGACTGTCGTGGCCAGGGCTCGAACCGGCAACCTTCCGGATTATAAGACGAACTGCCAACTCTTGAGCCACGATCACACCTTGGTAATGAGACACCTCTTTATAGGCCATCAGCTGGAACCAGCTGATGTTAATTTGCACCAAGGGGCAGGATTGCTGTTTAATTACTGATAGATTTCAGCAGGTGTCAGAGTTTCCATGCCTTTTTGCACCTCCATTTCTTCATTTCTTGTTATTACACAAAATTTAATTCATGGACATCTTCTTTGCATCTTTGTATTGGATGGGTTGTTGCCAACATCTGGTGATAATTTCATGTCAGTAGCACCTTTATAAATACATTCACTGTAGAAAAACAATAAGATAACAGTGTTTATACTCTGGTTAATAACTGGTTTACAGACCGTTATCTGCACAGTTATTGTAAAGATGTAACTGGTGTTTATAACACTAGTTTTAAAAAGAGTATAAGGTTGTGTGGCGTTGGCATACAATCACAAGAGACTGCAAATACTTTCCAATTTTATTCACTATTTTATTGGGTCTTTTTTGAGGTTTAGGCAACAAAACTACTTGTTTAGTTATATTATAATTATTTATTATATTTTATTAAATGTATAGTATTTGTTATATTCATCATTTATTATTAAAGTTATGGATTGGATTGTAATATGATGTGACAACTGAGAAATCTGCACAAATAATGTGATCATGTCACAAAATCTCAACACAGTTGGGAAATAAATGTTTCCTTTGGGACCCGTGGGTGCCAGATGAAGGCTGAAGAGTCTCTATGCCTGTGTGGCCCTAATTTCCCGAAATCATTCTGCAGCATCTTGCTCTCCATTGGCTTTGCTTTCCTTTTCCCTCTCTATAGATTTAAAACACTTACTTTATAGAATATAAAACTGTACCTCTAATCCTGTACTGTGAAAGTATCTGAATAATCACATAATCTCATGCATCAGGACTCATTTGCTTTTCCTACTGTCTATTCAATTCAATTCAATTTTATTTATATAGCGCCAAATCACAACAAAAGTCGCCTCAAGGCACTTCATAGATACAGAGAAAAACCCAACAATCATATGACCCCCTATGAGCAAGCACTTTGGCGACAGTGGGAAGGAAAAACTCCCTTTTAACAGGAAGAAACCTCCGGCAGAACCAGGCTCAGGGAGGGGCGGGGCCATCTGCTGCGACCGGTTGGGGTGAGAGAAGGAAGACAGGATAAAAGACATGCTGTGGAAGAGAGACAGAGGTTAATAACAGATATGATTCAATGCAGAGAGGTCTATTGATACTAAATGGTGTTTCTGATTTGGAAACACTTTCTGTATATATTTCAGTGTGGTGCGTCAGTAAATAGTTCAAACATGACTCACGTCTGTTTCCTGTAGCACCTGTCCTATGGTAATGGCAGTCTCCATGTCGATGCAGCCTTCCAGCAGACACTGTGGAGTGTGGCTCCCATCTGTTCTGGGAGTGAAGTAGCACAAGGTATCCTTATCTCTTTCTCTCTCTCTTCTTTTTTCTTCCTTTTTTGCAGTTTTACCTTTGTTCACAAATATACGTGTTTATTCTGGGCAATAATAAAGTAAATAAACACCAAGAATATAAAATATAAAATATTTTTACAACAACCAAAAATAAATTGAACAATAATCTGACCCTTAAATAATCTGTATTCTCAAAAAAGGGACAAGTATATAGCATAAACCCCATCCATGCACAGTTCATGTGTTGTAACAGTCGGCTTATATACGAGCCTGTCATAGTTGGACTTATCAGGTTTTTCTGTAGAAGGCAGTTTATTAAAGTTTAGCTGCACTGAAAATAAATATTGTCATCTTTTCAACAACTTAAGAAGTTTTTACTTCCATTCTTAAACAGACGTCAATAGCAAGAGTCAAAATGCTTTATTTCCACCATAGAGCTGCGATATACTACCTGGATGACCGCTGTCCAATTATGTAGTCACAGTTACTCCCAGACAGTAAGAACAGTAACTAACTAAATTAAATAAAACAATATATTACAAGTTGGAAATGATAACAACATGACTCTAATAGATACAAATAGCTCTCATTATAAATATCCCTCTATATTACACTAATTAAATATAAATGGTCGACATAGAGGTGCGCTTTTTATCATACTGTACTGTTACTGTCTCTGTAGAGGATGTGCACTTAGTAAGGATGTGCAACTATTGCAATGTGTACTTGTGCTTTAGATGGATGAGTTGTACAGGAATGACTTCCTGTCTTGTTCAGTGGTGCATTTTGGTCATCTCAGTCTCTCACTGAGCATGCTCCTGCGACTGGCCAGCACGTCATGGAGTCGGTGGGAGGTATTGTCCTTATCTTGGACTCTCCAACACCACCTTAAGAGAGTCCAGCTCCATCCCCACAATGTTACTTGGTTTGGGGATCAGTTTATTGAGTCTGTTGGCATCCACAACCCCCAACCTGCTTCTCCAGCATACAGCAGCACAGAGGATGGCACTGGCCACAACAGACTCGTAGACAATCCTGAACATTGTCCATCCAACAGATATTAAAACAGTAGAGTGCAGCGGTGTTTTCAACCCATTTCAGTTTATTGTCAGTGTGTAGTCTTCTACTCTGTGGATCCCCCCTTTGGCCACCCTATGGCACCCAATGGTAAATAGCTACAGACGGATTCCACCTCAGAGATCTGCTACCAGCCTTCTGGCTACTCTTCAGCTCAGCCAGAAAACAGCCCAACTGGAAAGTCAAATTTCCACCCTCCAACAAATCCAGGAGAGTGAACTGCTGGTGGACTCCCTGGCTGCTGACACCTCCTGCAATCCCAACAACACCACATTTCCATGGCTCAGAACCTCAGCAAACACACATCTGGAGGTAGCCATGGTGACAACCATGCACGATGAGGACTCGTGGCCCAGGCTCGGAGAGCTGTCATAGAGGGTGACAGCTGGGTCACTGGAGACATGGCTCTCATCAGTCTGCACTGCACACAACATCTCCTTCACTGACAATATCAGTCTGTTCTGAGAACTCATTTAGCTATTCAGACACAAGCATTCAAACGAACTTAAACTAAAACGTCTGTTCTCAAACATCTCCTATTGTCCACTCTGTATTCCCATTTCAGCAGGTTAAATCAGTTCTTTACCACCTATTCAGTCTGAGCAGTCCAGCTACTATCATCTGGGTCCTTATGCCAGTCCTAATCGACCCGCACTTATTCCAGCTGCTTATCATGTGGAGCTGAGAACTGGTTCTTGTAAAGAACCTGATTCCAGTTTGTGTGGCGAGGAGGAAAATAGCGTACTGCACTACTAATGGAATTGCTAAATTCTTATCAGTATTCCTATCCCTAGCTTACAACCTGGATAAAAACATTATTCCTATAATTCCCATATTGGGACCTCATGATCACATAACTCCTCAACATCTACAGTTACTAATACATCAGTATATTACTATCTCTGCTCATGTTAAAGCAATAACAATGGATCAGTCACCAACAGGAAGCCAGCAGACCTCAAAGATCCTGTGATGTTGTTCACATTAAACCCTGTCGATCCGTGTCACGCCCTGCAGTTTAAAACATGGCCTTCTATTTGGCAAATCTTCAGCAAACCTTCTTTACTTTACCCCGTCCCCACCAAACTGTTCAGATCTGCATCTCACTTTTTATAAACCATTTAGTAAATATTATCAACAGCTCTCTACAGTCTGGCAGGTTCCCTGTGTCACTTATATGTACTGTAATCTATTGGTACTTTAATCTATTGGTAATTAATAATTACAGACCTATGTCTAATCTTTTTACTCCTCAGCAAAGTATTTGGAAAATCGTTTCAACTCACAGTCTTAATGATAAGTAGCAGTCATGATTCAGAGCTCATCATAACACAGAAACAGCTCTTACTAAACAGTTATTACTGATGAACAGGAGGATCAACAGTGATTCACAGAGAGTTTCAGTTCTTCCTGATGTCTCTGCTGCTTTCAACACTGTTGACCATGACAACCTAATTCAAAGGCTTTGTGACACTGTTGGTTTAACAGGTCAGGTTCTTGATTGGCTCCCATCAAAATCAAAGGGTAAAAACTGAAAATTCAATCAGAGTTTCTCCAGGGTCAGTCCTTGGTTTATTCATAAATGGACTGGTTCTTCTATAACGCTTTTCTAATTTACATACTCATAGTTATTTATACAACATGCCTAAAACAAGCACTTTTTCTTTCTGCTGTCTGACATTCACACTCCAATGGATGCTCCAGAGAGGAACATGGGTTGTTATCTTCAAAATGACACTGAGAAAGTGGATCCTGTTCATATTGAGTAGATTAGTTCTAGTTCAATTCAATTGAGCTTTATTTATAAAGCACCAAATCATAACACCAGCTGCCTCAAGGAGTTTTATATTTTGAGGTAAAGAACTTACAATATTACAGAGAAAGCCCCAACGAGCAGATGACCCCCTGTGAGCAAGCACTTGGTGACAGTCTGAATGAAAAACTCCCTTTTAACAGGAAGAACCAGGCTCAGGACGAGGCAGCTACTGGTGAGATTATTAGAATAGCTTATTACAATGCTCTGTTTGCAGCACTCCCCAAATCATTAGTAGGACGTCTTCAGCTCATTCTGTTCTATTCATTTGGCTCCAGGGCAATATAGAATTACCTTTAAAATTCTTCTATTAGTTCTATTAGTCCCCCCGCCCCAGTACATCTCTGATTTGCTCACTGTCTACAGCCCAGTCAGACCTCTCAGGTCATCAGGTTCAGATCTTTTAACTGTTCCCAGAATCAGATCTCAGTCTGCTGAGAGTGCTTTCTGTTATTGTGGTCCTGTTCTTTGGAACGAGGTGCTTGCTGACCTCTATTACATCTATTACTGTGTAGATCCACAAACAGACTGAAAACCTTTCTTAATAATTCTCTCTGTCTAGATTTTACCAAGTAGGGTGCAGTAAAGTCAGTCATCTTTGTACAGTATAACACCTCTATACAAAATGCTGTGGAGCTTTTAACAATTTTGTATCTGTAAGCAAATTCTCATTTTTGTGGGACGTCCAGAAATAGTTCATGACTCACTTTTTCACCGACGCTGATGTTTTGAGTGCCATTGTTTGAAACATAGCTGTTTTTCATTTGGACAAGTATTTCTACTGATCTTTATATATCTGAACAGGGGTGTTTCAGAAATATAAAGATCAGTTGCTGTCTTCCCACGTCAGGTTCATCCGAATACTCAAATGAGTTTCAAAAATAGCAACGCATGCAAGATAGCAGGTGTACTGCTGCTTTTTTGTCATTTCTCTGGAGAATTATGTATCAAGTTTCACCCTCTGATCTGCCCTCCTATCTGCCCCTTTTATCTCCATTCATTTAATAAAAAAACAAAAATCCTCACCCTTTGCTTTCTTTTAGGTTTCCTTATTGGAGGAGATGTTCTGCGCCTACTTCACGGTCACATGGACGAGTGCCTAACAGTTCCTTCTGGGGAGCATGGAGACGAGCAAAGGCGGTAAGGTGCAATGCTTAGTGCTGCTACTGCTCTGAAATAATTCAGTTTACACACACACACACACACACACACACACAGAGTCTTAACCTTCCTGTATAAGTTACCTTGAGATGACATATGCTATGATGCTGTCTGTGCAAGAGAGAGAGTCAGAGTGGATTCGAACCCACTCTCAGCCGTGTGGCGTATGGTCGCCTGCTTGGCTCAGTGAGCTGAACCGGTGCCCAAAGTGCAGCTTCTCAGAAACAGCTGGATCAAGAGGAGAAAAAAGAGAAATGCACACATTACCCCAATTTAGCATACTGTCAATGGCTGTACAGTGTTGTTCCAATATAGTTGAAATTTCTAACTCTATATTTACAAGGATCAACACTTAGAAAACATAAGGAAGCTAAAGAAGAGGGATTACATAAGGAATGTAGGGATTAAGACTCATTGCCAATATTAATAGGTTTCATTTGCACCAATAAATAATATGATGACTCTGTATATTATTTATGAATAAAAAAATGAGGGAAATAGATCAAACAATTAATATGATCTCAATCCATTAAAAAGTAATTTGGGGATAAATTTTGATAATTTATTCGTTTAATCAGTCTCATAAAATACTCTGGGCTTTCTATTTATAACTATGATAACTGACTAATAACTAAATTAATATCTAAGTTCTTTATAACAAAAGTTGTATAAGCATATAGTCTTATACATTTATTACATTAGCATATGTAGTTAAGTGAATTTATTTACAAGAGAAACTGTCACGGCGAGTGAGAAGAGCCGTGTGGAAAAGGTAAAGGAGGATCCAAACGCAGGCAGTTGTGAAGGTGTGAAGGTGATTTATTGAACACGAAGTATAGATAGGCAAACGGCAAAACGGAGAACTAAACTATACTGGGACAACTAAACTACTGAGCATGAACAAGAACACGAACCTGGACGTAAAGGAAGGAAGACGATGGTACATGACGATGACGGCAGGGAACACACGAATGAAACATGGTGGATACACAGACGGACCAGCAACTACAAAGACAGAAGACGCGACTTAAATACACACAGAGAAACACAGGGAGATCACACACAGGTGGGGACACAGCTGGGAGTAATCAACAAGACGAGACAGAGGTAAAACTGAACACACTCACATGAGACGCAGACCTTCACAATAAAACAGGAAACAAGAGATCACTACACGAGGACGCAGACAGGACACAGAACTAAACTCACACAAAACATGAGAACACAAAACCTGCGAACAAAAACCCCAAACCAGAATCACAGTAATATAATATATGACAAATAATCAAAACACCAGACAACCCCAAAACACTCCAACATGCAAAATAAACCAAAACATAAGGAACTCAAAATACTGGGTTGAAACTGACCCAGAACCGTGACAGAAACAATATATAGTTATCGTTGTCTAATATTAAAATGGTTTGATTATTTGAAACATGTAAGTCTAAGAAAATGCAGACAGCACTGTACATTCAAAGTCCAGGCAAAAGCTTTAGTTTGGAAGCAGAAATTAAAAAATTCCTTCACCAATAGTGAAATAGTTGTTGAGTTGTGCTCATCAGCAGAGACTCAGACTGACTGCATCATGTTGGTAATCTGTGTTTATACAATGGACAGCAGTTATTTTCAAGGTTTTACCAACCTGTCTGGAAGTGATTGCAGTCAATCCAAGCTCCACAGATCCACCAGTGCAACTACCTTGTGAGTGAAAGTGGTCACAGAGGTTGAGGGTGTTGCATGCTTAACCTCTGGGCAAGCAGTTGGAATGACTGGAACAAACAGAAAAACAAAAACCCAAATCGATGCTGGGAAGCCACTATTTTTCTCCCAGTAGTCTAGCGTGACTGGGCCATTATATAGGGATGATGGTAAGCTGAACTAATGCTGTGCTATATCCCACTGGACGGCTCTAAAAGAACACACGTAGTTTCCAAGTCTTATTTCAAAAGACGCCTCTCCAGTCAACATTTTTTGTTCTGCCTACCTTCAGCTTTCTTCACCCACCAGTTGGGGCCATATATAATAATATTACACATATAATATTCAGTTTGTCTGGTTCTGCTTGGAGGGACAGTATGTAACAAGACCCTTTCCTGACAGAGAGCTTTGACTGAGATGAATAAGACTATTAATAATTATAGTTTTAAGAAGTTCCCAAAGGAGACTGCCAAGCTGTTAAACAACGAGGCTCAAAGTGACTGTGCTCCCACCTGACTAACTGCTGGGGTTTATTATGAGACTGTATAATCAGGTTAAATACTTATGAATCTTCTTTGCAAATATAACAGCACTGTTGGGAGATTTGTCAAAACAGATTTGCAATTCTGTCATTCGTATCTCCAGGACAGTGCATTATGAAGGCGGAGCAGTGTCCTGTCATGCCAGGTCACTGTGGAGGCTGGAGACACTGCGAGTCGTGTGAGTATAAACAACATACATGTGCTCTGCATACATGTTTACAAACAGGTTAATGCAAAATAAAAATACATGTAAAACACATACAAAACCCAATACCCAATAGTACCCAATACTAGTGTCAGTCACAAGACACGATAAAGGAAGACAAAGGAAAGTTGTGATAGTTGCGTCAGGCGGAGAGATTGAGCTGGAAAGGGTGTGCAGCAGGTTAGATAGAAGCATGTTAACAAGTGAAGAGACTGTGTTGAGAAGATGAAAACATTTAAGGAACTGATGAATGTAGAAAATAAGAGAGAGAGAGATGGATTGAGGACAGTTAGTGAATCAGGAAGTGCAGAGGCTTAAAAAGGAGGAAGTGAGGGCAGTTGATTCAGATGACATACCTGTGGCAGCATGGAGACGTGTAGGAGAGAGGGAAGTAAACTTTTTAACCAGACTGTTAAATGCAGTTTTGGAGAGTGAGAGGATGTACTGGTGAGCCATAAGATGAATGCATGTGAAAGAGCTGTTGAAACTAGGTTAAGAAGAGAGGTGACGATCGGTGAGCAGCAATATAGTTGCAAGCTGAGAAAGAGCACTACAGACGGGATATTAGCTTTGAGAGTGTAGATAGAGAAGTGTGGAGAAGGTCAGATGGAATTACACCTTCTCTTTGTGGATCCAGACAAAGCATATGATAGGGAGCTAAGTGAGAAACTGTGGTAGTGTATGAGGAACTCAAGAATGGCAGGGAAGACTTTGCCAAAAGTATTCACTGGTCTGCCTTTGCACACATATGAACTTAAATGATACGCAGGTGCAGGCTGTGCAAAGATGCCCCTCAGACAATCCAACACATGACTGCAGGGTGCAAGATGCTAGCAGGCAGGACATACATGGAACGCCATAATGCCATAAAAGTGGCTGGCATCGTATCCAGGAACATCTGTGCTGAATGTGGCCTGGAAGTCCAGAGGTCAAAAAGGGATCATCCCAGATCCTGTGGGTCTTCCAGATACAGACAAACTGGTGATGGCTAAGAAACTGTCCACAGTGGTGGACAAGCAGGTGTGTGGGGACACTTGTCACTCACAGTGGCAACTTTAACCACTGACATGTTGGAAATGTAATAATTTATTTCAACATATGTATATGTATGTACAAAAAGAAATGTTTACATTATATGTTATATTTAGTAATTCGATCTATGGTTCAATGACTAAATAATACTGTATAATGCAGGTTTAAAGGCACTGAAACCATTGATGTTCTGTATGTGTAATTCTTCATAACATGCACTATTAAATCAGTCAGGTTCCTTGACTTTTTTTGGATTTCTGTCAATGTGTCCAGGTGGAGTGGGAGTCATATCCGTTGGGGTCAGCCATTCAGACTGAGACATGTGACCACAGGGAAGTATCTGAGCATGGTAGAAGACAAGTCTCTGTTGCTGATGGACAAAGAGAAAGCTGATGTCAAGTCTACAGCCTTCTGCTTCAGGTCTTCCAAGGTATCGAGTTAGTGACATCAGTAGCAGTGCTGTCTGTGAAGGCCATAATCTATGAAATCATTGTGTTTTGAATGAAGGAAATTCTCTGTGTTTTTATAGGCTCACTTGTCTAAGTGAATTTTCCTCTTTGTTTCTCCTTCAGGAAAAGCTGGACCTGGGTGTGAGGAAGGACGTGGATGGGATGGGGACTCCTGACATAAAGTATGGTGACTCTGTGTGTTACATTCAACATGTTGACACCTGTCTGTGGCTTACTTACCAGACTGTTGATGCCAAGTGTGCACGCATGGGTGGAGTACAGAGAAAGGTACCATACCGCACCAAACCATAACTTCACCTATTACAACTTTATAAATACTTGTGTCTGTAAATATGGTCCATGGTGAGGTTGTGGACTTTCATTATGCTAGAGTTAACGTAAAATTAAGATGAATGTAAAATTCATGCACTTCTTGCAAGTTAGAATGGGGAAAAGTTTTTTCAATTAAAAAGGGGGATGAGCTGTGTTTTCATCGACCCAATAGCGTTGGATTTACCTCAGATACTTTGAATCTGCTGCATTATTTGGACAATGACACCATTTTTAAATGTTATTAGTTTTTACTTTTTGTACACAACCACATTAGATTTTAAATCAAACATTGAAGTGAAAATTTCAGGCTTAATTTATTAACACCATTGTAATAAAAAAATATTTGTGGGTCTTTCACTAACTGCAAATGAAGCTGACTTGGTGACTGACTTGACCAATGAAGAATATCTATCTTTGTCTTCTTCTTTCTTGGGTTGCCTTTGCAGTATGTGTTTGGCCATTAGCCATTTACTCTGCTGTACAAGCAGTTTTGTGTGCAGAGTAGACACCTCTGCACTTCAGACATTCTGATTCTTGTGTCATACCATCAAGAAACGTTGTTGACATGGTTCCACTGACAGCCATACATGCCAACGCAGAGGGAAACCTTGAAAAATTAACAACACATAATAACAATATATAAGTATTTATATGTTTAACATATTAGTCCAGGTCTCTGTGGCAATAGTTAGTGAAAATGAAAGAACTGTCACTAATTCTAAAAGCTGCTGGATGCTGTAAAAGACTTTAGTTTTTTCACTATAGGAACTGTTTTTGTGCAAATTTCCTATAAATATTCTGAAGATTCCTCATGTATCCAATCAATGCATCACCCATCAACTGCAAAGCAACTTCCTCTGTTACTGAGCAATCTTAATACATTTCTGAATCTGCTGAACCTGGAGAAACTTTGTTTCTTATTTAGGCAATCATGCACCATGAGGGGCACATGGACGATGGGCTGACACTATCGCGATCACAGCACGAAGAGAGCCGCACTGCAAGGGTCATCCGCAGTACTGTCTTCCTGTTCAACTGCTTCATCAGGTGCAGCGAGTAGTGATTTTCAAGTATGCATGTTACACTTGCCTGTAAGTTACTGTGGCATCATTATAAAGAGAAAAATGGAAATCACTGGGTTGAATAACAGCACCAACATGAATAACATTAATATGTAGAAGGTCTATAACTTTTTAACTTCAAGTTGTGAAACTCAGGTAAGGTTTTGTGAAACTGTTTTCACCGTGAACTGTTTTACTTTGTATTCGTATATCAATTACTCCCAAATACAACATTTGTTGTCACATTTAGACAACATATTCAAATGAGAAAAAGTGCAATAAGATGACGAAGTTCAGTTCATTTGTAAAAATTTATAGGACAGTGGTGACAAATTCATTTTCACAAAGGGCCAAACTAGGAAATAAGAATCAAATTAAGGGCTTAACATAGAGTACTGTCCAAAAGTCCTGAGCTACCTCTCATTTCTTTATGTTTTGCTTTGAAAATGGAAAATTTGTGTAGTGTCGTAGAGTTTGCACTAGCACTGGGTAATTTGCTTTGCCATCAGGTGGCAGAGGAGCCTACATTACACTGCTCACCCTCTGTAATGTATAATGTGTAGCCCAAATGTGCACAATGAAAGCTCATGTTTGAAACACTAACATAGAGTGTGATGTGACTGCAAATGTGGTCACATTACACTCTGATGTAAAAATCAATCCAACAATCTCTCATGATTAGTGTATTAGTGTATTTCAATCTTGTTTACACAAACATTCTCATTCTGCACCCAGCGAGGTCCCTCCCCCATCTCGCATATTCTGGCCACTTGTCTGTTATGCTAATTCCGGCATACAGACCGCTCGTCAGACGTTGCAAACTGGTTCTGAGACAGGTGAGAACCTGGCCTGCTGGAGCTCTCTCTGCTCTTCAGGACTGTTTTGAGCATACTGACTGGGACATGTTCAGGGAGGCTGCTACAAATGGCGATTGCACCAACTTGGAGAAGTACACATCATCTGTGACCAGCAACATTGCAAGTGCATTGATCATGTCACTGACTTCAGCACTATCATAATACCAGACCAGAAAATGTGGACCACTGCAGAGGTGCATGTGCTGTTAAAGACTCGAGACTCCACCTTCAAAACAGGTGACAAGGTGGCCCGGGGAACAGTGAGGGCCAAACTGCCTCGAGCCATCAGAGCAGCGAAATGCGCGCATGGCTGAAGAATCCACAGCCACTTCCAGGACAGTGTTGACACGCGGCGCATGTGGCAGGGCATCCAGGGCATCACCAACTACAGGAAGACGACACCTGCCTGTGATAGTGACGCCTCCCTACCAGATGCACTGAGCAACTTCTATGCACGGTTTGATGCTCAGAACAGCGTGATGGTGAGGAAGACCACCCCACCTCACAATGACCAGGTTCTGACCTCGTCTGATGTGAGAAGAACTCTTCAAAGAGTTAACCCATGGAAGACTGCTGGTCCCTGGAAACATCCCTGGAAGAGTGCTCAGAGAATGTGCAGACCAGCTGGTAGATGTCCTCACTGACATCTTCAACCTGTCTCATAGCACTTCTTTCATTCCAACGTGCCTCAAGGCCACCACCATTGTTCTTGTGCCAAAGAAGTCCTCAGTATACTGCCTCAATAACTACCGTCCTGTTGCACGCACACCCATCATGATGAAGTGTTTCGAGAGACTTGTCATAAGGCACATTAGGACCCAGCTGCCACCCACATTGGACCCACTGCAGTTCACCTATTGTCCCACCTGATCAACAGATGATGCCATCGCCACCACCCTATATCTCGCCCTCACCCAACTGGAAAACAAAGACACATATGTGTGGATGCTGTACATAAATTTCAGTTCAGCATTCAGCACAATCATTCCTCAGCACCTGACTGGAAAACTGAGCCCGTTGGGCCTGAACACCCCCCTCTGCAACTGGATCCTGGACTTTCTGACAGAGAGACCTCAGACAGTCCATCTCCAACACCACCACACTGAGCACTGGAGCCCCTCAGAGCTGTGTGCCCAGCCCACTGCTGTTTCCTCTGCTGACATGTCACTGTGCAGCAATGCACAGTTGGAACCACATCATCAAGTTCGCCAATGACACGACTGTGATGGGTCTCATCAGCACGAGCGACGAGTCAGCATACAGAGAGGAAGTGCGACAGCTAACGGACTGGTGTAGAGTCAACAACCTTTCTCTGAATGTGGAGAAAACAAAAGAGATAATTGTTGACCTTAGGAGAGCACAGAGAGATCACTGTCCTCTTAACATCGATGGATCCGAGGTCATCAAGAGCACCATATTCTTTGGTGTCCACCTGGCGGAGAACCTCTCCTAGTCCCTCAACACCAACTCCTTAACCAAGAAGGCCCAACAGCGTCTCTACTTCCTGTGGAAGCTGATAAAAGCCCATCTCCCATCATCCATTCTCACCATGTTCTACAGAGGGACTATACAGAGCGTCCTGAGCAACTGCATCTGCAGTTTTTTTTAAGGGTTTACTGCACACCATGTTGAAATATGTCAAGTTTTCAGCTAAGACCTCTTTCAAAATTGCCTTGTTGGTCCAAAAACACTATTTAATGTCTGTCAAACTGTCTGATCTTTGGCGTTTTTCATAGATTCAACTAAAGAAATGGAACCAAATGTCACAAAATTTGTTTTGCAAACATACAGTTGAAAATTGTTAGTTGCCTGTTATGTACAGAAATAATACTGGGTCATTTTTTGAGTTTGATGCCTTTTTTATTCTTAAGTGATTTATAGGACAGTGTTAAGTGGATTAAGAAACAACTTTCCTCTGAAACTGGTGAGTTCCAAGTTGAATGAAAAAGGTTCGGTTACTGTGGTGACTACCATCTGGTTACACCATGTGTCTTAGATTGTTAGGCCCAAGTACAATAACATAAGTTTTATCTGGATTCAGAAGCAGAAAATTAGAGGTCATCCAGGTCTTTATGTCTTCAGGACATTACTGCATTTTAAGTAATTGGTGCATGTTTACTGGTGTCATGGATAGATCAAGCTAGCTCTGTGGAAGTAATTAAGACTCCCCATATCCATGAACAAATTGTAGTCTATTAGATAGATATGATTCGAACCACTGCAGCGGAGTACCTTTAATACTTACAGCATGCTCGAATCACAGTAAATTATTATTGTCAACACTGTTGAACCCTGCACTGAGGTCTAGAGGGACAAGCACAGAGATGAGTCCACTGTCACAAGAAGATCATTTGGCTTGTGGTGCATAGTCCATGAATAGAGATAGGCTGATCATATTTAAGATTGAAGCATTAATCAGTGGGAGGACTTTTTAAAGGAGGCTTGTAGGAATGGGGTCTAAAAGACAAGAAGTAATTGTTTAAGTTAACTCAAAAAGATCAATTGGAGAAAAAGAGTCTAAATAATGGATGAAGTCATTAATAGTTAAGGTTAAAGGAATTCTTGGTCCAACAGAGTTCTAACTTTTTGTCAGCCTGGCTACAGTGCTGAAGAGAAACCTAGAGTTGTTCTTATTTTCTTCTATCAGTGATGAATAGTAACATATTCTAGCTTTAAAAGAGGGCTTTTTAAAAAAATAGAGCAACAAAGTATTTCTCCAGGCTAAATGATGATCTTCTAAATTAGTGAGACGCCATTCCCTCTCCTGTTTATGAGTTATTTGCTTTAAGGTGCGTGTTTGAGAATTATACCAGGGAGTCAAGTACTTCTGATTTGAGGCTTTCTTTTACAGAGAATCCACAGTATTCAGATACAACAAACAGAACAGTTTTTTCATTTCAGGCTTTCAAGTGAATTATAACTAGGGATGGGTATCGAAAACCGGTTCTTGTTGAGAACCGGTTCCCACTGTTTCAATTCCTTGGAATTGTTTGCCATTTTTGCAAACGATTCCCTTATCGATTCCAGTCGCCCCGAATGATGTCACCTCGTTGCGGAGCGTCATTTACCTGGCAGGAAACATGGCGGCTCAAACGCTCAAAAGTTTGATTATACTTTACGAGAACGGATGACAACAGGGCAACTTGCAATACTTGCAAAGTAGATATTTCATTTAAGGGAGGAAACACTACAAATATGCAAAAGCATTTGCTCACAAAACACGTGATAACCTTAAATGTCGTGTTTTTAATTCCGCTCCGGACTCGTGCGGTAACGTTTGCACGTCCTCTCCCGTTAATGCGGCAGGTAAATAATCAACTAACAGTGCATATTATGTTAGCGCGATCTGCCTTATTACAAAACCTGCCATTACTGTGCGTTTAGGTGACCATGATGAGAGAGACAGACAGAGTCTGGCTGGCTCAGACTGGCAGTTCTCGCTGCAGTCTACCGGTAGCATCTCCTTTCTAGTGATGCGCGAATCATGAACGAATCGTTCAATACTCGAGAATCACTTTACTGACTCATGAATCATGATTCACAAGCCCAACTGACTCACTGACTCATCCCTGTTGCTGTTAGCAGCAATATATCTAGCTTATGATTAAAATTGTGGAGAAAAACACAACATCCAGTATCTTAACAAAAAAATTTCTGCTCTGAACTGGAAGAAAAAACCCTGAGTAGAAGCTCACATCAAGAAAATAGCTCCTCGGTTCACGGTAGCATCGCTCTGCTAACATGCTAACAGCACATTTGAGCTACTCACCCCCTCCCTCCTGTGCTGAATCGTAAGTGTAAGCGAATCACTCAGGACTCACTAACCCCCTCCCTCCTGTGCTGAATCGTAAGCGTAAGCGAATCACTCAGGACTCACTAACCCCCTCCCTCCTGTGCTGAATCATAGAGCGAACGAATCACTCAGGACTCACTAACCCCCTCCCTCCTGTGCTGAATCGTAAGCGTAAGGAATCACTCAGGACTCACTAACACCCTCCCTCCTGTGCTGAATCGTAAGCGTAAGCGAATCACTCAGGGCTCACTAACCCCCTCCCTCCTGTGCTGAATCATAGAGCGAACGAATCACTCAGGACTCACTAACCCCCTCCCTCCTGTGCTGAATCGTAAGCGTAAGGAATCACTCAGGACTCACTAACCCCCTCCCTCCTGTGCTGAATCGTAAGCGTAAGCGAATCACTCAGGACTCACTAACCCCCTCCCTCCTGTGCTGAATCATAGAGCGAAGGAATCACTCAGGACTCACTCACCCCCTCCCTCCTGGCTCACAGCTTCTTCTTCTTCTTGGTTGGCAACCAATGTTAAGGCGCATTACCGCCCCCTGGCTCACAGCTCAGTGGACATTTAGATGAGAAAATATATATTTGACACATTTAAGGAAAATACTAATAAAATAAAAATAAACAAAATAAATGTTTATTAAGCAATTTTGATAGGAAATTGCTTAATTTTAGAAATGTTTTTGCTCTTTTTTGCTCTATAAAATAGTTGTTTTCTTTTAGAATCATTCATCTTAGCAGCAGGATTTACATGAAAAGAGAAACAAATTAAGTTTGAGCGAAAATGTACATTTTTTGCACTCTCTGGTCAACTGACTCAGTGAATCAAATGACTCAAAAAATCCGATTCACTTTGGTGAGTGACTCATTAAAACTCGATTCAGTAAAAAGAATCAAATTTACCATCACTACAACTGACTCAGTGAATCAAATGACTCAAAAAATCCGATTCACTTTGGTGAGTGACTCATTAAAACTCGATTCAGTAAAAAGAATCAAATTTACCATCACTACTCCTTTCAGGCCAGGATAGACGAATGTCACCGAGCAGTGACTAAGTTTGTGGTAAAAGGCTTGCACCCATTTGCCACAGCAGATGCCCCGATTTTTGGTAAGTGAATATGTTTAATTGTAGGCAGGGACATTACTGGATATTCTTGTGTAATTGCTACAGAATAATTTATGTTATACTTTGTTATTGCTACAGAAGAATATTTATTTTATTATTTTACATTTACAATTTTTTTTCCTGGGAACCCTGTGACACCCCATTGAAGAGCCGTAGGCTGTGGATCTCTTAAGATCTCACTGTTGGGTTTGTAAGGCCATGTTACTCCTAAATTTCTATCTTGTTCAAAGAGAAGATATAAAACAAAGTTCTAAGCTATTCGACCTTTTTTAAAAAGAATCGCTAAGAGAATCGATAAAGAATCTAATCGTTAAACAGAATCGAAAATGGAATCGAAATCGTGAAAATCTTATCAATACCCATCCCTAATTATAACTCTGTTGTTATGTGGTTGATTAATAAGCTGGAGTTGATGATTGCTGCTACTCCCCCTCCTCGTGTTGATTCACTTAAGCTGACAAAATCATCCTGCAGTAACAAACTTTTTGTAAGGTGGAATAAATCAATGTTATTTATTAACAGGGTCTTAGAAGAGAGAGACCTAATGTTTGATAACCAACATTTGTATTTATACAGGACAAAAGTCATAAAGTGCTTTACAATACAAAGTAAAATGCAAGAATTAAAACAGTTTAAATTCATAAAACTAAATAAAGCCAATCCTACACAATTCCACTTGCTTCTTTTAGAAGCTTTCAACAGTTTCCATAGATCGTGAGTCCAATTCAATTCAATTCAATTTTATTTATATAGCGCCAAATCACAACAAAAGTCGCCTCAAGGCGCAAGTTTCGAAACCTGGTGTCCTGGGTGTCTACAACTCCAAAAGCACAGTCTCCTCTTCTCTGTAACTTAGACAAACAGCCAACAACAAGTGATCAGCTGATCTCAGAGACATAGCAGTTACCTATGAATGAAGAAATGTACTAATATAGTGAGGTATCTGACCATGAACGGCTCTGAAAATGATCACCAGAACTTTAAGAGAAGCTATTGTAAAGAACATCTGATTTTTCTATCGATTAAAAAAAAGATAAAGTAAAAAGGATGTTTATTTAATGGAAAATGTTAAAAACCAATAACAGGCAGTTTAAACCATTTATCATATTCTTCATATTCTTTAATGTTAAATTGTGATGCTTTAATGTCACATTGTGCATTATCAATGAAGAAAAAAAAACACTTTAAAATAAACCGGTGTTAAATATGATATGAAAACATGTTACTACGTTCATGTTAATGTGTTACTAAAATGATGAATTAACATCTGAAAACCTAATAAATTGCAACTGAACAGTGCGGTGCATTGTGCCGTTTGACAACTTATGACAACCGCTTCAATAAAAGTTAAAATCTAAAATAACAGAATAATATATCATCCAGCCATTTTCTTCCGCATATCTGCAGTCAGGTCGGTTTATAATACAGCTCTGTATCACTTTTAAGATAAAAGTCTAGATGTTAAGTCTTTTTACACTCTCTCAGATGAGAGGTAAGCCAGGTCCACTTCAATCCTTTTCAATCCCACCTCTCTCGACAGTACCTTGTATGTAACTGTTGATTTTCTCTATGCACTTCTGTATGTAATATTGGACCAGTGTAAAGAAAATTATATCCAGAGCGAGAACTGAAGAAATTATTCATATTGCATTTTATTAACAAAGAAGTAGAAATTTGTGATTTACTTTTTTGGGCATAGAATTTTATTTTACAAATTAACTTTGTTCCTCCCTGATTTATTTTGGTGTAATACATTTACCTGTTTCATAAAATGTAAATAGAGCCTAAGTAAATGTATAATGTATTTTATTATTCTTTTACAACTCTAAATTAAGTAAAATTAAAAGAAACGGGCCCCCACACCTGGGGGGGCTTGATATGTTCCAAGAGAAAGAGACACAGACACTAACATGCGTTTCCACCCTCATGCACACATATACAAAGACTCACGCACTCGCCCAACATGGAGACACGCAAAAATGAACGTGGTACACTAAGACCCCATGCCTCACTCCGCCCATCCATATGTGGTGTTGATGCATGCTGTTCTAAAATGCATTTTAAGCAGGTGAGTAGCATGGTGCCAAAAACCTTCTGCCAGACAACACTTGGTGTCAGCACGGCCCCTCCCTAGAACACATATTGTCTACATATATTTAAAAATGAGAGGTGGGCACCAGCACCAGAGGTGAGGCTGAATAAACAGACCGTCCTCTGGACGCCCTTCAGTGTGCCAGACCCCCGAGGCCCAATATGTATGTGTAATGAGAGTGTAAGTAATACAAGGGTCTAAGTTGTGGAATAAAACTGAGGCGCAGGTGGCCAGGAGGGGACAGAGGAGGAATGTCTCCCCTACACCTCAGTAACACACCTGTGCCTCAATGGAGGATCCAAGGAAGGAGGGAGGCAACTGGGGATGGGGGGGGGGAATCTACCAAGGGCAGGGGCCCCAGGCCCAACCACACCCACCCCAACATTCAGTCATACCCTAGACTGCATAGGACAATAGACACTGAGGCTGAGTTCATCCTCCACCTCTGCTACATCTCCCCCACCTGCAGAGTGGACTCCTCAAGAGTAGAGGCCACCAGCAAAAGATGGTAAAAACCTTGATTCATTAACCTGTATAGAGCACTCTATGTTGTATTTTGTATTGTATTAATTGTAGACATTGGGATGTCATTTCATGTTATTTCTAATCTATTTAAAATCTTTTAAACATATCTGAGACCAGAAACTTTGGTCTAAGCTGACTGATAAATCTGCCTCCCATTTTGCAATAGGAGGGCATATTGATTCATCTATTTTGGAGAATGTCCAGTATATTTTAGACAACTGACCATCATCTTTGTAACAATGGTATAAGATTCAGAATTCGGAGTGTAAACTGGAAGCGTGCATTCAGTGGGTTAAGGGATTGGAGACTACAGGGACTGTGGGATTTGACTCCACTCTGGAAATCAAGAAGAAAAAGCCACAGGATGCTGGAGAAGGAAGAATATTGCAACGAGTGCAGGGAGAAGTTGAAATAGGTTCTGGGTGATAGGGAAGAGTTAGCAAATGACTGGGAAAGTAAGGCTGAAGTGCTGAGGGGAACTGCCAAGATGATAAGTATGTTAGGAACCTACACATTGGATGCATAGACAAATGCTTTGTCACATGTTCATTCAAGGTAGTCAGTAGACATTTGAATATAATTTTGGTACAAGTAGAAGTTCAGCCCTACATCAGTTAAGTAGAATGTTGTTTCTGTCTGTGGCCCTGGCTGTTATGGACCCACCAGTTACTACAATACCATCTGGGACCACAGCTATCGAGGAGAATGTTCACCTGTGGATTTAGTGTACTGTCAGTCATGTTGTTGAGATCAGGTTTCTGTGAGACTTGGACGATCTGTTGCTCTTCTTCTTTTTGTACGTGAAAACAACAAGCCGAGCTGGATTCTACAGAGTCTCCAAACCCCTCTCCACCCCTCTGTAACAGTGTTGTTATTTAATGCAATTTGTTTTATACTTTATGGGGCTATTATACGCTGAATGTGTATTTTTACAATATCAGGTCTACTTATAAGACATTTCAATTGATGCCCTACATCTTAACCCTCTCAAGGCAGGCGTTGCCGATTTGCAACAGTTAAAAACTAACAACCTGATTACCCCATATACATATTTTTTTTTTGTTTGTTTTTTTACTCAGAAGTACGACTGCAGGACTTGGTTGTGCATTAGCAACAAAAAGTTTCATTTGAGCCTGAGAGGGTTAAACAATAATTCCAGAAAATGAGTTTGAGCTGGACTACATCAAAGAAAAACACAGCACAAAGGACGTGTTAACGAATGATCAGCTCACACTGACAAGCTTGTCTGATTAGGCAGCTGAGAGATTTCTTTTCCAACTCGTCTGCTTACATAAAAATATCCAGTAACTTTGTCCTGTGAGTAACAACTTGTTAGCCCCTCAGTCTCTCGTGTGTGAGGTTTCAGTCAAACATGTCACTTGGTCATGCTTGTGATGTCTGTTTCAAAAAGCTAACACGGTGAATATGCTCAGTGTAAAGCTCCACAACGGGACTTTGCCAACTAGTTGATGTCATTTTTTGTCAGCTGTAATCCACAGACATATTGTCACACTGAGAAAAACCCACCTGTATTAACATGCTTCATTCCATTTTCATCCAAATCAATAAAGGTCTGACTTCTGGATCCTTGTGCACGACTCTTCTTCCAAGTCTTCCTCTCTTTTCATTTTGGGAATTGAGATATTCTTTAAAATTGCAGGTTAATTTCTGGGGTCATCTAGAAGACAAGGATGCAAAAAATGAAGGAATCCTTCAGACAATCTTTCTGTCTTTCTGTGTTTATGATTTCAACACAAGAGAAAAATCAAATCAGTGATTAGGCTGAGGAGAGGGATCGGCACATTTTAGTTTCTTTCCTCATTTGCATCTACATTCACACTCTTGCAGCAGAACATGCTAAACTTGCGTAACACAAGGTGACATTTTCCACTTCTCTAGTTTATAGCATGACTGACATCCTCCATTCTGTATTTCCCAGGGGTCTGGACATACTAAGAAAGAAAGGAAGGAGCTTTACTTTGGATCTGCCAATAGACTCAGTTAGCCTGAGCCTCCAGGATCTAATAGGTTATTTCCAACCGCCTGGAGATCACCTAGAACATGAAGACAAGCAGAACCGACTGCGAGCTCTGAAGAACCGTCAGAACCTCTTTCAGGAAGAGGTAGGGTGCACTTGGACATATGTGTGTTTATGGAGGTGAAGAAAGCTTTCCAACAAACTAACTTCAGATCATTTTTAACAGTTTTTGCTTCCAATTTTAAAGATTTAGTCTAATATATTTATATATTCTGCCTCAGTACATACATACAGTACATCCACCCCCAGTGAATTTTGTAGTGGTTTATTTCTAATGATGGAACATATTGGAATATTTTATGTCTAAAATGTTATTTTAAGAAGAAAAAGAAAAGGTGAATCAATTACTTTACTGTATACACAAATTGTTTTCTTTTAATGAGACAATCCATGTCTGTGAAACTGTTGCTCAAAGAACTGCCAATTATATCATGTTTGCTTTAACATTGTGTACATAGTGGCTGAAAATATTCACAGTGGCCCAAACCATTTTCTCTACTAGCTTGTAAACATGCGTTTTGCTCCTGTTTACTTGGAGAGAAATTGACACACTTTTTGGCGAGCTTCCAGTGGCCATTAGAGGAGATGCAGTTTTTTTGGCACGTCTGTGTTTTTCAACTTAGATATTAGCTTGGTCACATTATCTATATCCAAATCCATAGAATGATTTAACTGCATTCAATTTGTTTTTTATTTCCTAACTTTTCTGTGACTACACTCTGTTTTGTAGAGCTCATTTCAGGTGAATAAAGTAAAAACAACAGTTTCCATATCTCTAGGGGATGATCAGCCTGGTCTTGGAGTGCATTGATCGGCTTCATGTCTACAGTAGTGCAGCTCATTTTGCGGAGGCAGTTGGAAAGGAGGCTGGAGAGGCCTGGAGCGCCATTCTCAACTCCCTCTACCAGCTACTGGGTAAACAGGCGCACAGACAGAAGCACAGAAAAGATGCAATAACTCAAATTGTAATTCCACTCACCTAAAACCACATATTAGAGCTGAAGACAATCAGGTTATTTTAAGAGATGACAAATGGCTCAGAGATTCATTCAGAAAGGGATCAGAGGACAGAGACAGGTGACATGTGGGCTCAGTAAGAACAGACGATTATACTGTTTTCTATGTTACTGTTGTTACACCTCTTGATATCATGTCACTTCTCTCAACTTATTTTCATCTTTCTAGCTGCACTCATCAGAGGGAACAGGAAGAACTGTGCCCAGTTCTCTGGTTCACTGGATTGGCTCATTAGCAGACTGGAGCGACTGGAGGCTTGCTCTGGTAGGTTAGCTTGTCTTTTACATTGTATCATATATTTTATGATTATGTAAAAGAGGTGCTGAAGTCAAAGTACACATTCTCAGAAATGCCTTGGTTACATACAAATGGATGTTATGTAGAAAAAGCAGTTGACATCAGATGACAAGTCAATTTAATCAACTCGTAAAAGGCTTCAGCTAATTTAACAAGAAGCCACCTTTTCAGCTGTTAGAAACATGACTGTGCCTTAAGCTTCCAAGTTTATATTACTGACTAAAGCAGCAATATGATAGTGGGATGATAGTGGGAACCAACTGAAATTCTGAGCAATGAGGGGTTTTCTCTTAGTCGGATCATGGATGAACTGAAGGTTTATATGAGGGCAGTGCACTGTGGAAACTAGGTAAGTTGGATTCAGGCTTTGTTCACCAAAACACAATAAAGCTGCTTTAAACATAAAAAGGATCCAGAATTTAATAAACAAAGAACACAAGAGTCAGCAGAGTTTGTTGCTGTGTTCTCACAGACAAACTGTTGGAGTTGGTTGAGGTAAACCCACAAGTGAACGGTGGAAAAACATGCTGATGAATTACACCGACTACAGTTAAATGTTACAGATAAATAAATAATAGGAAACGAACAGGACAGAGTCGAATTTATTTATATAGCACATTTAAAACAACGGCTGTTCACCAAAGTGCTGTACGTCTAAAACAATCAAATGAGATAACAACAGAGGAAAAGATGTCATAATTTAAGAAAGTAAGAATGAAATGAGTACAGAACTCATTCTGATTTAAAAGCCAGAGAATAAAAGTGGCTTTTCAAACAGATGAGTCAGCAACAGGAGGGACAATATGAGACCTGAAGTCTGTGATCCTATTACTGAAGACTTGCCTGCAATGCTATAAGAGGAGCAGCAGTAGGAGAATTAAGAACAGAGGTAATCACAGTAAATACAGTACGAGTCTGTGACAGTTGTTAGCCACGATCTTAGAGAAACACTTTTTTTTGCTGCTCTTACAGTCTTCTGATAATTTAACAAAGATTCAAAGTTATCAAAAGACACATGAAATGTATCCTTTTTCCATTTTCGGTCAGTTTTTCTACACACGTGTCTGAGTCCTCTGGTGCAATTATTGAACCAAGGCTTAGTTTTATGTTTTTGACTCCTGGTTGTGAGTTGAGCAATGAAATCAAGGATCTCTAAGGAGGTTGAATTAAACAGAGAAAGTAAGTCGTCAAGTGGATGGACCTATCAAAAAGTAAGGTGTGACTAGAGGGTTTTTTTGTTCTTGTCCAATCAGAACTGTTGTCAGAGGACCAAAATGCCCAACAGATTTACTTTCCCAAGTGGGCCGTTTGCCATAATGGTCTACCTGGTAGTCATATTTTATGAGAACTTTATTAGGATTTTGAGTTATTACAATTACAATGGACAAAACTGGGGGATGGAAAAGAAAAAGAGGAAAGAAAGAGAAGTTGAGCACAACGTTCACAGAAGGAGAGGGAAAGAAAAATAGAGAAGCAGATGGAGAGAGAGAGAAAACAGTGAAAATCTGCTGAAGAGAAACAACAAAAACACAGCAGAGAAACCACGGCAACGACCAACATATGGGGTAGTCTACCTAGTACTCACATTCTGATGATTTAGAGTCTACCTGTGACACTGTGAGGTCTTTACCTTACAGTTTAACCTGCTTTGTGATGACTTGTAACAAACCACAGGTAGAAGGAACCTGGCAACAGTCAAAGGGCAGGCAAGAGAAAAGACTATAAACAGGATGATAATGTCCAACATGAACCAGCAGGTTTAACAAATCATACATTCAAAAGGGAAGAAAGTGAAGACGGAGAGAAATACACCAGAATCGACGATTACTCTGTTGTTATGATCTGGCAATACATCGATAAAAATGTACAGAAATCAGTTGCAAATTAATCGAACAATATTTAAATAACTTAAAAAAGAAATATTAAAAAGCACTTTTTACATTTTATATATTTTCTCTATTTGCTCTAGTTGCATTTGTAATTCAATCTTTTAGTGGTGTCCTGTATGTTTTAGAAGTATTTCCACTTTGACAGATAAAATTTACATCATTATTATACATATTTAACGACAGTAAGATGTAGAGCTGAGTGATGAGTAAGCTAGTTGCCTCTGCTCTTAGCTTTGGGACCTGTACAGCCATTATCGGTTCTCCAAACTTTGACAGTAAAACCGACTCTTAGCTTTTTGTGAACTGTGGTTTTGAATCAAGTTATCGTCACACTGCACCTTATTTTTTAATTACAGGTATATTGGAGGTGCTTCACTGTGTACTGGTGGAGAGTCCTGAAGCACTTAACATAATCAAAGAGGAACATATCAAGTCTATCATATCTCTGTTGGACAAACATGGTCGGAACCACAAGGTATGGGCACTTACTTACCCACAAACATAAACTGATGATGATAGTATATTTTAAAGCCTAGTTATCCCTGGTACACTTGCATCTTTTTTTATAGGTAGAAAGGCTGTTCTTTGGATAGCTTGCCTTGGTTATTCTGTTGATTTAGATTCTATCGGTATGTGTTGTTTCTTTATTTGACTCCATGATGTTGAAAACAGGACTCTGTGAGGTCAGACCCTCTGTTGCAGGACGACTTCTCCTTATTACGTCTGGCGAGATAGGTTTTATGACTCTGCCTTGTTATTTTTCCCTTTTTTCATGCTGAAGCATGAATTTAGTACCAATCACATAAAAATCTGAACATCTATACGTGGTATTTAAAACAAGCAATCTAATATTGTTTAGGTCCATCTTATGCTCATTAAAAGCTCTTACTTAACAGACATCCTGCTAACACACTCAATATGTTAGCAGCAGATCCTTTCACTCAGTACTTTGTTGTAAGGCCTCCATGGATCTAACTTGTTGCAGTGTATCGCACCGAAGATCCACATCCTGGACCTTTTGTTGTGTTTAAATCATTTAGTTTCTGCAATGTATCAAGGAGCATTATCCTGATGGGAAAAGTTATTGCCATCAGGGAAGACTGTTACCATTAAGGACCAAAAGTTTCTTGTGTCATCACACTGCCTGTGCCAGCTTGCAGTGTTTCCCATCATTTCTTTGAGTAACAGCTAAATGCACTTGGTTGTCAGTAGATGTCAAAGAAAACCAGGCCACCTTTTCCCATTGCTCCATGGTACAGTCCTGATACTCATGTGTTCATTGTAGTAGGTTTCAGTCAGAAATACAGACTGAGTGGACGCTCTGAGCCCTCTGTGGTGTCTCCAGCCACCACTGACCTTTTCAGCAGTTCAGTATAGATGTCACTACCTGTTTACTCGTTTCTCTTTATATCGTAGAGACAATAACATCTTATCCGTCTTGTTTATAAATACCATTTAGGTTCTAGACGTGCTGTGTTCACTGTGTGTGTGTCACGGCGTGGCAGTGCGCTCTAACCAGCACCTGATCTGTGACAACCTGCTGCCAGGAAGAGATTTATTACTGCAGACCCGCCTGATCAACCACATAAGCAGGTAAACAAATACAAATAGAACTACATTTGTAATGGTCCGATTGTGGAATCCCATGTCAGTAATGGATTTACCTACTCACTGACATTCATTCACTCCAACAGCATGCGACCCAACATCTTTTTGGGCGTCAGTGAGGGCTCTGCCCAGTACAGGAAGTGGTACTACGAGCTGATTGTGGATCAGGTTTTGCCATTTGTCACAGCAGAGGCCAGTCACCTCAGGGTGGGTTGGGGCAACACCAATGGCTATGCACCGTACCCCAGTGGAGGAGAGGGGTGGGGAGGCAACGGGGTGGGTGATGACCTCTATTCCTATGGCTTTGATGGACTCCATCTTTGGTCAGGTGAGCTGTGTGTGTTCAGTGTGTGTGTATAAAGATGGAGTGATTTTGATTACTAACTCACTGATAATGAAAGTCTGTGCAGAATCATTTTTACCCCTCAGCCCTAGAATGAGGTAATGTAGGAGCTTTAAATTAATACCATAGTTGTATCTACTAAGACAAGTTTGAACCTCAGTAACCTCAACCTAAAGGTCAAAATACTGTGAATACAATAACTCGTGATGGAACTCACCTAGGATTTTCAAATTGGAGGATGGCAGGACCTCCTAGAATCTCACTGATCTCAACTAATGTTTTCTGAAAATCTTGTGAATGTGATATCTTGAGAATAAGCAAGATTTTGAAATTAATACCATAGGTGTGTCTAACAGGAGACTGAAGGGTGGCACTGGCAGTTGCCAGTATGTTTTCCCATTGAAATGTGAGAATACTGAATGTCTTTCTTAGATTAAAAAACATGAACTGTGGACTATAGTGGTCAAAATTTTTAGGTGTGAGAGTGCTGTGCTGCCTCAAGAACTGAGCAGCTTACAGCTGTTAATTCAGCAGACTGGAGCAGACTGACAGAAACGAGGCTGCCATATCGCGCCATCGGCCCCCTGGCCAACACCAGTAGGCGGTAGGTGAAGTGTCTTGCCCAAGGACACAACGACCAAGACAGCCAGAGCTGGGGATTGAACCGACAACCTTCCGGTTACAAGATGAGCTTCCCAACCCCCTGAACCACGGTCGCCATTTTTAGGACACCCTTAGGTCTCAGGAAGAAAGTCGTCAGGTCTCAAGTGTCAGACAAAAAAAATGTCAGGTCTCAGGTGTCAGGCAAACAGTCATCAGGTCTCAGGGAAAAAAAAACAGGTCTCAGACTAAAAGCTGGATCCATAAGTTAAAATTTCGAGTTATTTTCTTGAATTTTCGAGTTATTGCTTCAAAATTTAGGGAAAACTTGAAATTTTGAGTTACGGATCCTTTTATTATTATCTTTTAGTGGCAGAAACGGGCTTACCATTAACTCAAAATTTCGAGTTATGGATCCTTTTATTTATTTATTTATTTATTTTAAAAATGCACAGAAATAGATTTTAAAAAAGGAAAAGATCTTTGTATGAAACTATGTTTTTTTAAAACTGTTGGACAGTTATGCAAAGTGCCTGCAAGATGTTTATTCTGCTGAAAAAGGCCAAAAAGAAAAAAAGAAAACATATATGCTTTTGTGAGCATGTTAATGGATCACAATAACTTAGGAAATACTCTGTAAAGTAAAAGCAAAAATGTCCTGGTATAAACTCTGATGTCGTTTTGTACTTAAACAGTTCAGACTTGAATCTGCTCAAAGTTCAAACCAAACTAAACTAATTCTCGCTGCACTTCTGTGTATCCTGTGCAGGCTGCATTGCGCGGACTGTTAGCTCACCCAATCAGCATCTCCTTCGATCAGAAGATGTGGTGAGCTGCTGCCTGGACCTCAGTGTGCCCAGTATCTCCTTCAGAATCAATGGCCAGCCAGTTCAGGGCATGTTTGAGAACTTCAACTCTGATGGCCTTTTCTTCCCAGTGGCGAGCTTCTCCGCTGGGGTCAAGTCAGTGTTTCACTGAAGCTCATCAACACAGCATGATAACAGAGTTATTGTCTTTGTTCTCCATGAAGCTTGTTTTATTTTTGTCTTTTAAAATGGATTTGCAACTGTATAATGACTATAAGCACAACTTACATGCACATCCTGATTTTGTAAAGTGATTGTTGTCCTCAAAACAGCGTAGCATACTTCTGAGACTATTACAATAACTGCCTGATGAGTGTCTTACAAAAGTTATCAGTGGGGTTGTTGTTATATTAGGACAACAATTATGTGATATAACTGGGATTTATAAAGTTACGTTGAAGCCAAGCACACCATTGTTTTTCTTGTGACATTACCAATAAGTTTGATGTGTCACATGGTCCTCTTCCTATTGAAAAAACAAAAGTTGTATCCAAGATGGCCGACTTCTAAATGGCCACCATGGTCACCACCCATCTTGATGAGTTTGCCCCCTCACATATACTAATGTGCCACAAACAGGACTTTAATGTCACCAACCATTCCCATGTTATTACCGTGTATCCATATAAATGGCCCACACTGTAGATTTGGTATTTAGCTTTTAGCTGGAATTTTCAATAAATAGGGGTTCAAACCTACAAAACTAATGTCTCGTCACATGTAGAATATTCTTTACTGGCCAAGTCAGTCATTTTATCTCAACCTAGTAAAGCAAATGAATGTTAATATAAGTATTAAAAACAAATGATGTTAATTTGTCCAAATACTTCTGCGCCCACAAAAATGGGAGCTATGCATAAAATTCCTAGTCAGTTAATGCAATGAACCTATTTTTGTTAAACCCCTGAAAGGCTCAATGTCAGCACTTTAAGCCTGCCATGCATGAATTATGACAACCTCAATCAGTATTTTAATTCATCTTTAGGCATTAAAAGATGAATAAAAAATACTTAAGAAAAATCCTGATTGAGGTTGTCATAATTCATGCATGGCAGGGGTTAAATGACAATCATTACAATGAAACACGTCATACATCTATAGCAGGGGTCGGCAACCTTTCTGATGATGAGTGCCATCTAAAATTTCCTCAGAAGTCAGTGTGCCATATAATTGCATTAGCAATAAATTTAATAAAGCTCTATATTAACAGTTACACACTGTATAGAACAACTTTATAGAATTATATTTGTTTGCAGATGTTTGCAGCTATCAGCGAATAGTTATCAGCTATTTTGAAACAAAAAAAGACTTTTTATCCATAACAAGAACTCATAACAGCAAATACAACAGAGAGTGCAAATGCTATTTACAATGATGCGAAATAATAAACTGGGCCAATGTGGCATGTTTGTTAATACAAAGATACACATGTTAATGTGATCTCTGGTCTCCCACTCAGAGACACAGGTCTGTGAGTGTCCAGCATTCAGACGGCTACCTGATGACACTCTTCATGTGAGAGAAAATCTGCTCACACAGATATGTAGAGCCAAATACTGTCAATAAGGCCTCTGCAAAGTTCTGAAGACAGTTACACAGAGTCGAGCTTTTCAGTTCAATCAGCTGCATTTCGATGTCCTCTGTGTCCAGGCAGTTAATACGAGACAAATCCAGCTGCTCATTAAAGATTTCTGGTTTGATCAGAAAAGAAAACATTGGTCCATACACCTGAAATTTTGCATCAGAGAGAGCGATAAACAAACAAGAGAGATGGGACTTGTGACAGAAAAGCCGATCAGCTGATCATTGATCAGTTTCATGATTGAAGTAGAAACAGGAGAGGGAGGGGGAGAGAATGAGAGAAGAAGAGGCAGCTGTGCAGCAAAGACACAGAATAAATCCAGCTTTGTGTCTTTTTCCATTGTAGCTGAAGTCCGGGACAAACTGTGCTCCTTCTCACATCAATACGAAACACGTAATATTTTCTCTGAATACGAGACGATTCAGTTTTTACGGGACGGTAGGCAACTCTACTAACTAACCTTATGAATAAAATAAAGTTCACTATCAGTAACATCATAGCACCCACCCAGCTGTATAGAAACTCCATCATGCTAGCTAGTAGCAGTACGAGTTATTGTAACTGACTGTAAAAAGTCAGCACAACGAAAATAAACTCCACCTAAACTTGGTTTATATCTGACCCAGATAGACTGCAGGTCATAACTTCTTACCTGAAGTTCAGTTCACCTGACACTCGGACCGGCGGCCGCCTCGGGTCTCTGCTCCTCCTGCCTCTCCTTTCCCTCATCCACCTGCTGGCCTCTGTGGAAAAAATGTAACAGTATATTAATTGGTCAGCAATATGAAGACAAATAGCACAACTGTAGCAGGCTGACTAACTCACACGTTTTTGGTACCTTTCTTTTTATATCATCATCATCATCATCATCATCACTGACATCCCAAATTTGAATGCCTGAGGCAATTTTTGTCCCAGATCTATCACATAAATGTCGGTCGCAGGAGCGCTGCCACTGGGCTGTTTTCTGGTTTTCACAAACTTTCCTGTTTCACCTGCAGGGTGCGATTCCTCCTTGGTGGGCGTCATGGGGAGTTTAAGTTCCTCCCTCCTCCTGGTTATGCCCCTTGCTATGAAGCAGTGTTGCCCAGGGAGAAACTGAAACTGGAGGCTAGTCAGGATCAGACTGCCACCAGAGACCTGCTGGGACCGACTGTCACTTTGAGCCAGGCAGCATTCACCCCCATACCTGTAGACACCAGCCAGGTCAGAAATGTCTTGCTCCATTTTTCTCAATAACATACTTGATTTAAGTTCACTTTTTAATTATTTTTGAAGTCATTCAATAAAGTTTTTTTTCCCTTAACCATAACCAGTAACTGAAATGCTGTTTGTTTTCTGTTCAGATTATTTTGCCACCTCACTTGGAAAGGATCAGAGAAAAACTAGCAGAAAACATCCATGAACTCTGGGTGATGAACAAGATAGAATTAGGCTGGATCTATGGTGCAGTGAGTATTATTATATGAAAACAAATACCTGTACATAATACCTGGTGGACTGCTGCTATGCATGTAATCCCAGCTAAACAGGTTACATAAAGAGGATTTGGGGCTGATAGATTCTTCAGCACCCGTAGCAGTAGCTCAGTGTTCCAACATACAGAAGAAGCAACTGCTATCACAGCTAGAGACTGATGAGTGCAACACAAATGCTACAGCAAGGGAGAGCCAGGACATCAGGTCATGGGGGAGATGTCATCATCCCCTCCCCCCACCAGCTACTGACAGATAGAGCACTGGTTATGGTTATAAGACCAGACTAACCTGTGCACTACCGGAAAGCCTACGACTTAGTGCTTCACACCTGGATCCTGGAATGCCCAGAACTGTACAAGATCAACAGGACCCTGAGCATCTTCATCAGAAATTCGATGGGGATGTGGCGAACAGAACTGCAGACATCGAGGACAGGTACAAGTACCTTGGAATCCCACATGCAAATGGGAACAATCAAAAGGCCGCTAGGAAAGCTGGAACCACCAAATATCTGCAGAAGATAAGGCAAGTCCTGAGGAGAGCTGAATGGGAAGAACAAGATCCGGGCAATCAATAGCTATGCCCTACAGTTGATCAGTTACCCTGCTGGAATATAAGTTGGCCAAAGGAAGCAATAGAAGCCACTGACATCAAGAGAAGGATGCTGCTTACCATGCTTGGAGGGTTTCACCCCAAGTCCAGCACCGTGAGACTGCAACACTAAGGCTACGTTTACACTGCAGGTGAAAGCACATCAAATCCGACTTTTTTGACCCTATGCGACCCATATCCGATCATGGTATGACAGTGTGAACGGCACAAATCCGATATTTTCAAATCCGATCTGGGTCACTTTCGTATGTGGTACTGAATCCGATACATATCTGATGTTTTAGAAAGCGACTGCTGTTTGATGGTCATGTCGCATTAAATCCGTCTTCTACGTCACCGACACAAGACAGACGCCAATTATCAGCGCCAGAGAAGCGCCCGATAAGACATTGTGAACCTTCCTGGCCCTGCAGTGAAACTGTTGGGAAGACAACGTTGGAGAAACGTGAACATTTTATTTGTACTGTATAATCTGTATAATCAGAAATCTGCAGCTACCCTTTGAAGCACCGCTCCTCTAAAACAGCAATAAGGATCATTATTAAGCCATATGTAAATAACAAAATAACTTTATAACTTAAAGCAAAATTGGGAAACGTAAAGTCCGAAGTCTTTATATTATATTAAGGCCATCGGTCAAACAACACTGTTTGCTCTGGGTCTAAACAGAGCGCGTTGTGTGTGACGTCTTCTTTTGCGCATGCGGCCGCTTTGAGCGTTCACACTAGAGCGCGTTTGCTGTCACATTTTATTTGTAGTGTGAACAAGCAGACAAAAACATCGGATTTGATCAAAAAATCGGAATTGAGCATTAAGACCTGCAGTGTGAACGTAGCCTAAGTGGAAGGAAGGCTGAACTGGGACTGGTTTGTATCAGAACCATGATCCAAGATGAAAGAACAAACATCCATGAGCACATCAGGAAGATGGCCACAGCTGATTACATGCTTAGTCAATACCTGATTCAGCAGAAACCCGAGAAAGAAGAGGAGCAAAAATAGGAACCATCGTGAAAGAACAGGCCCCTGCACGGCATGTACCATCAGCAGACAGAAGAAATGGCTGATATTGAGAAATCCTACCAGTGGCCCCCATGCTAATGGGAGCACTTGGTGCAGTGACCCCAAACTGAGCAAGTGTCTCCAGCAGATCCCAGGAATGACATCCAACAGAGAGAACAAACACTAGAACACGAGAGACTGCACCAGAATAGTGCAGTCCTAGGAATAGCAAAGATACTGCGCAGAAAGATACTGACTCTCTAACTTGAAGGATAAAGAGGCCAGAGCAAGTGTGGAATTATTAAGATGTAGAAGATATATCACAAGATTTAGAAATTGCAGGTCAGTTTCTAAGTGTATGAAGTTGTGTACCTTGGACATTGCAAAGGTTAACTGTGACTGTAGGTAACAGAGGCTGCCGGTCACTAAGCTTTTTAGCCGGTCACTTTTAGCCTCCAGGAAGACACTGTTCTTCAGTCTGATGGTTCAGCTCTTGTTGCTCCAGAGCCTTCAATGAAATACTGTTGATCCTTTTCTTTATTTGAATATTGTCAGAATGAACCGATGAATATTTTCGCTATAAAAATACATGACATCAGATATGTTATGTATTTAGCTACAGCTTGGTTACTATTAGTGTCCTGGCTGCCCTAAACTTTTCTTTTTTCTTTGCATGTGTGCTTGAGGTGCGGGATGATAATAAGCGGCAGCACCCATGTCTGGTGGAGTTCTCCAAGCTTCCTGAACAGGAACGAAGCTACAATCTACAGATGTCTCTGGAAACTCTCAAGTAATGTATCAGTGCAGTGAAATTTGAAATTTCATCATATATATTAGTAAGTTTTCTTTGGACGTTGCAGGAGCATCAGTTATTGTTGAAATTCATAACAAGCATCTGCACATCCCATTCACACTTTTCTTTTCTTTGTGATTGTGTTATTGCCCATTACAGAACTCTCCTGGCTCTGGGTTGCCATGTTGGCCTAGCAGATGAACACGCTGTAGAGAAAGTCAAGAACATGAAACTTTCATCAACGTAAGACCATTAAACCATTAAAACAAAATGTCAGTTCCATATATAACAGCTGGGTACAGAAGAATATACACATTCACCAGTCACTTTGGAAGTTAAATGTGTTCAATGGCTTGTTAAGACAGATATATCTAATTATCCAATTGCATGAATTCTGGGATGCAGATATGGCCAAGATAAAGTTTACACCAATCAGAAAGGTGACGGTGAAATGACTTTGAATGTGGCATGGTTGTTGGTACCTGAGAGACTGCCAGAAACTGCTGATCTACTGAGATTATTCCACATTAACATCTCTACGATTTAAAGAGAATGGTCCAAAACAGAGAAAATATCCAGTGAGCGGCAGGTGATGTTGGAGAAGAATGGTCAAACTGCTTCAGGCTGATAGGAAGGAAAAAGTAACTCAAATAAAAACTCATTACAATCATGTCAATATATCACGTCAAGCACCTTGCCACAGAGTAAGTTGAT
>NC_140468.1:27890101-27985101 GCF_051167445.1 Perissodus microlepis | reverse complement strand
CAGATCAAAACACTGACAGAATCCATGGATGGCAGGCTTTTGAGTGTCCTTGCAAAGAAAGGTGGCTATATTGGTCGCTGATTTGTTTTTGTTTTGTTTTTGAATGTCAGAAATGTATATTTGTGAATGTGGAGATGTTATATTGGTTTCACTGGTGAAAATAAATAATTGAAATGGGTATATATTTGTTTTTTGTTAAGTTGCCTAATAATTATGCACAGTAATAGTCACCTGCACACACAGATATCCCCCTAAAATAGCTCAAACTAAAAACAAACTAAGAACTACTTCCAAAAACATTCAGCTTTGATATTAATGAGTTTTTTGGGTTCATTGAGAACATGGTTGTTGTTCAATAATAAAATTATTCCTCAAAAATACAACTTGCCTAATAATTCTGCACTCCCTGTATGAGCATCATAGAAATGGCAAAAACAATCAATATTTTTTCTAATGGGTAGACAAAAGCCTTGGTAATAACACCACTACATCTCCACACTGATCATTCCTGTAACTGCATGTGTGCGCGCACCCCTGCATGTACTGTGTTTTCTAGGTGCAGCGCTGGCACCAGGGGAATGAACACTTTGGCCGAGCCTGGCAGATAGGAGATGTGGTGGGCTGCATGGTGGATCTGAATGAGCACACCATGATGTTCACACTCAATGGAGAAGTGCTGCTGGATGATTCTGGATCAGAGCTGGCCTTCAAGGACTTTGAAGTCGGTGAAGGTCAGTACTCTGTCCTGGACAGCACATGCATTTGTAAAAACAGGAGACACTGCTCATTTTTAAGACCAAAGAGTAAATCTTACTAAACATACCAACTAGGGAAAGCAGGTGGCCCAAGTGTTCTTCTGGGTAAATAACTGATGAAAGAACATATTTACTCAATTATTAGTCTGTCAATTTTGTTAGCCTGTTTCTTACATTTAATTAAATTTGTTTCTCCTATGTTTCAAAGTTTGTAACTATGATTTTTTTTAACAGCTGACTATTTCTGTAGGAAACTCTTAAAAATGTCAGTCGTTACTTAGAAAACGTTTAACACAGAGGTTGGAACCAGCAAATTTTGGCATTTGAAAAAAAAACTAAATGACTGACCATACTGTTGCCAGTTAATTTTTAAACCAATGATGATAGATATAAATATATTTAGTCAGTAGTAAATAAATTGAAAAGCAAAGCTTTTATTACAAAGGTGCAACATCTGGATACACTGTATGAAATATAGGATATCTTTCAATAAGAAGCTGTTTATTTTAGAGTGTAAGATACCAACTCTTCACAGCAATTTTAAGACAGTATAGAGATATCAAATGTCTATCCAAGAAGAATATGTTTATGTGGTGGAGGAATATAAGGATCCAGGTGTCCACATATACAACAAGCTGAAGTGGAAGACCAATACAGAGGCTGTACAAAATTAGGGAATGAGCAGGAAATGGGCATTTCCTAAGGAAGCACAGAGTCTGTCATTTTTTTAAGCCGAAGCCAAATTATTATTTGGCTGTCTATGCAATTGTCACTGTGTCCAGTGTTTTAAACAGATCAATGAAGTGCACAGTGCATCTCCTTCTACAACACAGTCATCATTTACTATCTTACAAGCTGATGCCGAGGTGCTTAACCAGCATATCCTTTGAACTGCAGTTTAGTTTAAGACTGATGGCAAAAAACACTTTGAACGCTTCAGGTTTCTTCTTGGAAGTCAGAGTAACTCCACTTTTAGAAACAGGATATTTATACCTCTGTTTTATTAATAGTCCTAAAGCTCAGTAATGTTATCTGGACAGCAGCCGATAAATCTACCAGATTCATTTCTTAGCATTGTCTTCTTTGATTTAAGGTTCCCAAAGGTAAATATGTCAGAATAGTTTTGATGATAACTCACTTCCCAACGTCTCTTCTCTTCTTCTTTCTCTTTTCTGTCCTCCGGTCCTGTCCATTCTGATTGTAATAACTTAAAATGTAAAAAATATAATAAAGATCAAATAACCTATGACAATGAAGTGGACCAGCAAAAGCCGTAATGGTCTACTTGGGAAAATAAATCTGTTGGGCGTATTTCTTGGCCAGAGAGGCAAAAACAAAACAAAAAACAAAACATAATTTTGATGATTAAGGAGCACTGACTATGATAGCATTTAGATGTGAAAGAAGCAGATTATCTAGTGCGCAGATTTTAAGATACATAATTAATATATGTTTTATAGGATTTGACTGTTTTTGTCTGTCACAGGTTTTATACCAGTTTGCAGTCTGGGTGTGTGTCAGGCTGGGAGAATGAACTTTGGTAAAGATGTCAGCACTTTAAAGTACTTCACCATTTGTGGCCTACAAGAAGGCTATGAGCCTTTTGCTGTTAACATGAACCGGGATGTCACCATGTGGCTTAGCAAGAGGCTCCCTCAGTTTGTACCAGTACCCCTCCACCACCAACACATCGAGGTGAGGACAGGACCGTGGATACATTTCAACACATTCTCAATATTTAACAAACGTGTTGAATAAATAACCAAAAAATAAGCTGAGCTGAATAAAACATACAGACAGTATGTTTGTGTGTTTCTTTTTCAGGTGACGAGGATAGACGAGACAATAGAGTCGTGTCCATGCCTGAAGGTCACTCAGAAGTCCTTCGGCTCACAGAACAGCTACACTGACATTACCTTCTACAGACTTAGCATGCCCATAGAATGTGCCGAAACCAGGTGCCCACCAAACGGCAGCTTCTTCTCACCAAAGAGGGTAACAGATGCTATTTGTAAAACTCACATAAATGCAATCAAAAATGCATAAATGCAAATGCAAGAGCAGGAGTTCTCTGGGCAAAAATGCCTTGTTAGAGGTCTGAAGAGAATGATCATCAGCGCTGAGCTGCAGCAGTAACTCAAATCGCCTCTTGTTACAAACAATGTGTGCAGAAGTGTGGGGCTTGGTGTGTTTATTTCCAGTTGTAGCTTTTCTGAAAGAATTTTCTTCACTTTCTCCTCTGTTCAAGTCTCCCCCACTGACTCCACAATACGCTCAGTTACTAGGTTGTTACGCCATCTTGTTAGTGACAGCCAACAGAATGTCACACACGTTGAATGTTAGACTGCAACGAGTTGTTGAGTTCAATTTTTCAGTTTCAGATTTTATGTGATCCACATCTTTATGTGTAAACTGAAGGCCTGTCCATAATGACTCTGACAAAGCTTTTAAAGTTTTCCTGTTGCTGTTGTAGCAACACCAAGTAATAAGAGTCCCATATTCATCGTCTGATTCTGTCTCTGCTCTGGATTTAGGTGGCATTTTACAACACTGTTAACTTGATATCTGACACCTGGCTTCTCTCACAGTTTTCTAGCTTGTGACGTTATAATAATTTATAATTAATAATGTTATAGTAGTCGTAGTGATTCTGTTAAAGCTGCTGTGAAACAAGGAGACTGATATCTAACTACATTAGTCGAACAAAATCATGTTCAACTCCTTCACAACATTTTTTAACAATTTTCTTCGTTTTTTTTACAAAGTCTCATGAATCCACTGAACAAACCGTGACATGTACTAAAAGGTCTGGGTGATATTATATAGAGTGACCTAAAACAGAGTTTAACAGATTTATGTCAGGACTTCTTTGATTACTTCCTGTTGCAGTGGTGTTGTGCATTCAGTTGTGTGTTTCTGCAGGAGTTGGAGGACTTTGAAAATGTGTCAGACTTTGAGGTCCTGATGAAGTCATCTCACAGTCATAATGGTCCCAATGGACCCGACAGAGATGAATTCAACAACCACAAAGATTATAACCAGGAGAAGCCCTCCAAGCTCAAACAGCGGTAATCCCTCCATCCTCTCAACAAACCCTTGACTCATTAACATCACATTAATGAGGCTTCAGATTGTTAAATGTTCCTCTTGTGATATTTATCCAAGGTTTTGAACTCTAGCAATCTCTTTCCCCTCTTTCATGGTGTTTATTTCTTAATCCAATCTACCAGGTTGACGCTGAAGAGAAACAAGCCAGACAACAGCTGTCCCTCATCTGCTCGTGTATCGGAGGAGGTGATGGCTGATGACAGAGTTAGCTCTGATTTCCTCATGCAAGCCTCCACTGTAAGACAACTGTCATGATGAGTAGCTCATAAATCCAGTGAGCAAGTGTGGCTTGATTTATAGGAGATGAATGTTTTTTGCTGAACCTGGTTTAAAATGCTCAGTGTGCTTTAACTCCTGCATTGGTTTACATGTGATTGCACCTCTTGCTCTTTCTGCAGTACTACTATTCAGTGCGGATCTTCCCAGGTCAGGAGCCCAGCAGTGTTTGGGTAGGCTGGGTGACTTCTGACTTCCATCAGTACGACCCGTGCTTTGAGCTGCACAAGGTCCGGACTGTCACGGTTACCCTGGGAGATGAAAAGGGCAAAGTTCATGAGAGGTTAGTCAAGTCTCTTGTGGAAGTGTATGGATAGGTTTCTGGGCTGAGTGGCATGTTGCAACAGAGCTGCAGGATTTTGCGTGAGTGTAAGAATGTTTCACCTGTTTATCAGCTTGTTTATGTTTTACCATAGACTTTATGTAAGGTTGGCTGTAGCTACACTAGATGTCATGATAAAGGGTGGATCTGACAGCAAATGGTGGGCTCATGAATGACTTGTCATTAGCCAGTGGGTGTCCTGTGTCCTTCATTTTCTCAGTCACAGCCACACCATAGATGACTGTTAAAACATGTTATGAATTGGGAAACCACCCATACAGTAGGATATAAGCAATGCTATGAAAAAGCTTTTTAAATGGACATTTTAACATGGGAGTCTGTGGGGATTGATTTGATTTTGGAGCCAGCCTCAAGTGGCCTTTAGAGGAACTGCAGCTTCTGGAACTTTGGCTTTGATGTCATATTTCTGCCCTGCCCGTTGCCTCTTGTTTGTGATATTGTGCATCACCAAGCTGAAGTAGAAATTAGAAGTTGACAACAGGTGAGATAGACTATGGTATTCAAACCATGATTCAGGTTTAATTCATAAAAAAAACTTTGCAAAAACCTTTTAGGATTTGCAGCCTATTGGAGTCTAGAGGCTTACCCAGCTGTCATAGGGTGAGAGACAGGATACACTGCTGGTAGGTTACCAGTCTTTTGCAGAAAGCTTAAATTTAATGATTGATATTTGGATGTGAAATCCTTTGGAGTCAATAACTGTTTTTTTATCTTCAGTAACCGAATAGCATCTGTTTATTTAATATGAGGTTACTGACTTGGAATTTGAAGAATAACTCATTTTTTAAAATTTGAATATACTTTGTGTCATTATCTATTTGCACTGTTAAGAGCCATCCAATTAGTTTTGTACCATCAGGCTGAACCTGAGCAGAGCGGGTAGCCCTGCATACTTCAGAATTCACTTTGCTATCAGCAGTCACATCATCACTGGTGATGATGTAGCATGCTCTGGACCATGAACTGTTCCTTTACTTTAGTTTTTTCTTCCCATAATTCTGGCACAACCTCATCTTGATTTGTCTGTATTTCCATCCATGAGGATGTCTCCTGGTTGTAGAAAAGTCTATAGTTCTAACACTCACTCAAGTCAAGAACGAGTTGGTTTGATGTGGTGAAGTTGTTTAACCAGGGAAATAATTCTGTTATTATGCCCTTTAGTTGCTTTCTTTGGTTGTTCAGGATTTTGGTGTTGATGAGATGGCCAGTGTATTTCTTTGTTTTAACAATGTAACAGATTGTTAATTTGGCTACTCCTAAGGCTTGATGTATCAAAGTACCGAATTCTTTACTTAAGTACAGATACTTAACACTACTTGCTCAGGTAAAAGTTCCAGTGCAGTTCTGGTAAAACTGGAGAAACCAAGCAGACACTCCATAAACATAGAAGAGCCACCTTGACAGAACAAGGTCCAGCTTAGGGCTGTTCGATATAACCATATATATCTGATGACGATATAAAACCATCTATCGTTTCATTTTACGCTATCGTTTGTTTCGTGGTGTCGCAAAATAAACTGTTTACGGCAATATTTTTTCATGGTTTTGATGGTCACTGTAGTGGCTATATTCATTTCTTAAAGTTCTCTCTTTCTCTTATATTTAATATAACCACACTGCTGACGGACAAGCGCCTGTTTTTATGCGTTGTCGTTAGCAACAACGACGGTAAAACCATCGCGTGTCCGCTTGTTTGAAACCTTTCACAATAAAGCTCAAGATCCTGTTGAGACTTTTCAAAATAAACTGAATCACGTGAAAGAGTATGCAGAGTATTTATGGATAAGAAGCAAAAAAGAGTCGTCAGGTGCTAAAAAATAAACCTTAGACTCAAACGTTAGAACAGGCTTTTCCCCGCAGCACGCCGTGTAATAAATACTCACAAAGAAAACGGCGGCCGTTACAACTTATGTCTAAAAATGTATCGTTTCATACATCGGTTAAAACACTCGACTCCAGCTACACGACGCCCAGCTGGAAACACTTCACGCAAGTCGAGCTGCCCGAGATTCACAGAATTTGCAGAAAATGTTAAATTTTTGTGATTTATAACGTTATCAGGACGATAGATGTCTTATATCGGGATATGAGATTTTGGTCATATTGCACAGCCCTAGTCCAGCTCTACATTTGCACCTAAAGATCAAAGGTCACTCTTTCGAGGATGCCAGTGTTCACAGTTTGGACTGAGAAGACAGATGATTTGAAAGACGTGATATATGTCCACTGTAAATAGACATCATGAACAGAGGTGGTGGCTTAGAACACGAATTGTCAGCCACCTACAATGCAGATTCCTTCCCTGAACACCACTCACATTTTGTGTTAGGTGGCCTAATAGGTCAAATCGTAGGGTGAGGCACGGTCTCACAGTGGTAGACCCACTCCCTTTTTCAACCCTGGCTAATGTGATGAAGCACATGATTAACGACCCTCTTAAGGGACAACCCTCATTAAGGGTTAAAGACCTCAGACTCTCCACCATTTGGTTTAAGAACTTGAAGAAGCCTCTTGGATGAGAGTTTAAACATCTTCATGAATTCCAGTCACTTTCTCTCCAAGCTCCTTAGATTACCTTGCACTCTTTAGTGTCGTTGGGAAAAACACCAGCACACGATATGACCAACTGCATGCACACAGTTTTTGCAATGATGTTTGTAGATTGGAAACGTTCTAGAAACCCTGCATTTGAAAAAAAAAATCCATTGCTCCCTTCATGCTCACTCTTCCTTAGGGCTTACTAGATGCTGAATTACTGCGACTAAAACTTATGGACATCTGCACCAAAAACGCAGTTCCAGATGGCTCTGGCTCAATTATAACCACAGAGCTATAAATAATGCACAAATTATATGTTTTTGCTTCTTTCATCTCTTTGTATGGGATCAGCCCTGGTGATGGATACATCAGTGTGTTACTGTTCCCTCCATTTAGGCTGAAATTGGTCTGACGTTTGAAGGCGGCAGTGCAGGGAACTAAAAACTCCCTTCAAATGTCTTCAATGTAAAGCAATACACCTTTTCTTTTTTATAAATTTAAGGAAAAGAATATACAGATATTTGTGTGAAAATGTAGGGTTTACAGTAAAAAGTTGTCAGAAAATAAATGGTCAAGTAAAGTAGAGATACCTGAAAATTCTTCTTAAGCAGAATAACAAAGTATTTGAACTTCAGCACTTCCCACCCCTCAACTCTATGATGACCTTTCTCACTTGTACTGCCATCTCTTTGGAGCTTATATTCAAAATTAAAGTCAGCAATTAATCTGTGCTACAATACACCGGGGAAGCCTGGATTTTAAGCCTTTTGGGACTGTTATGTTGGACACTGAATTATTATTGACATTCATAACCACATCTACACCATCATAACATCTTGTTTAGAGCAGCACAACATTTTCCATTAATGTACCGGGCAAATTGAAATACTCACTTTTCTTTATTGCAGCCACCACACACTCCTGTAAAGGCTTACAGACACAAACTGATTCATTCACTAAAATACTTAAACATCGAGAAATGCACAGATCCAGATAAACACATAAACACATGCAAACTACCTCATCCAGAAGATACAGGATGCAGTTAAAGAACGGGGCAGGATGCTAACCCCATGTTGCTCTCGAACGCATTCTTCAGAATATGAGTGTGTGTGTGTGTGTCTTAGCTAGAATGCAGTAGAAACGTGGTACATAGGAACCAGTCCATTTACCATTTAGTCTGAAAAACAAAGGAACTGGCCAATTCAATTTTTCAAATAATTTGAAAATAGAGACTACGTATAAAAATAATTAAAGTTCTTAAGACGTTCGTGCAAAAATTCTATAAAACCCCTCGAATTAAAGCTGAATGTCTGCACTTCAGTCACATATTGGTTGTTTGACTTAAAATCCACTGTTGTGATGTACAGAGGCACAACAGAAAATTATGGACCTAACTCTACATTACTTTCCACTTGTGTCCTGCAGCATAAAACGCAGCAACTGTTACATGGTGTGGGGTGGAGAAAGCAGCAGCCCCAGTCAGGGGAGGAACAACGGCTTAGAGATTGGCTGTCTGGTTGACACTACAAACGGTCTGCTGACATTCACAGCCAATGGCAAAGAACTCAGCACATACTACCAGGTAAATATGTATGGTTTGATTCCAGGTTTTCATTTTTGTACATCATTTTATTTTTTTTATTCTGCAAGGAAATAGGTGCTTTTTTGTTTTTTGAACCAGTTCTGATAAAACCATGTCTCCATCTACAAACACACTATGTTGTCCTCCACCTTTCCTTGCCTACTAATGAACCAGGCATCCACTGACTCATCAAAAAAATACATATATGGATCTCTAACTTAATGGACATTTAACCAGTTTCTGTAATGTTGCCTCTGTACACCACCACAGTGTATTCTAAAACAGTGAAGATGTGACTGAAGTGTAGCATTAATCGTTGGAGTTGATTTCAAGCACTCTAAATGTGATGTACAAAGAAATATGATGGAAGGAAGGAAGCAATAATTAATGTGCACAACCAACTTAACCTGTCAAGAATTATATAAACTTTGCATGCAAATCATCAGAGTCTTAAAAAGAAGGAATGCACTTCTCAGCACAGCAACATCACAAGAGTCAAGAAATTGTAAAATTATTTCCTTGGCTAAGACAAAACCTACACAGCATCAATCAGTCATTAAAGTCCTGAAGGGCGTAGGCGTATCATTGTGAAAGTCTACAATCAATACCTTTGTGAATGTAAATTCAGACAGTCCACAGTGAAAGCAGCAGTCCACAAACTGCTGATTTCAGTTGACAGGATTTCCAGGTTAGCCTTTGCTGGAAGTTGAAGGTGGGTGTAGTAACATTCCTGCAAAGCATCATGTGGGATTTCTTGGATTCTAGACTTAAGACAGTCACTGACAAAAGATTTTAATCCAAGTATTAAAATCAATCCTGATATTTCATATCCAATTACTTTTGAGCCCCTGATAATGGGGCACTATAAAAATGGCTGTAATTCACTACTCAGGGAATTTGAAACCCACTGAATTAAAGCTAAAATTTTACACTTTGATCACATCTTAATTGTTTGTTTTAAAATCCAGTGTGGTGGTGTACTGAGGCAAAGTTAAAAAAAAAAAACTCACTGAATTCAAATGAAGGTCTAAAAGAAAACTGAATGGAATGTAGCTAAGAAATAATCTTAGATTTAAATTAAAACTTAAATCAACAGTTTGGTAGAAATTGATATCACACTTCCAACAAAATGCAGGTAGCAGTACTGTAGTACTGCTAGCAACTACAGTTGTGGTCACAAGTTGACAGAGACTCATTGTGGGAAATACTGTGATGGTAATTTTAGGCTTGTGTTGATTTCTTTGAATTGTGGAATGACTGAATAGATTGAAGTTCGAATTTATTTTGGATTTTTACTGAAAAGATATAAGATCCACTAATATTTGGTTGAATGTCAATTAGCAAGTTACACCTCAACCATACATATTCGTTAGCTACCAGTACGCTTCTGCCATAATTCTGGATGTTCTGGATATTTGTAACACCCAGTTGTGCCCAAATTTCAACCATCTCGCTTTTCATTTGAGGTCCAGAATTTGGGGACCATCCTCTAGCTCAGGGGTCTCCAACTAAAATAGCAAGAGGTCCACTACCTCCGTCATCCAATCAATCTGGGGTCCGAACCTTTTAAATGAACCGACAAAAATATTTTCTTTAATTTTTCTTTAATATTTAATTAACAATATAGATTTGTAACTACTGATCAATAATTCGTACGCTTATTAAATCATCTGCTGAACAGAAAAATGCAATCCAGTTAAAGAACGAATGTTAAACAAAAAACTGTTTAACAATGAAATTATGCAATAATCTACACAACATCTATTGCTCATAAACCAACAAGTGCTTTAAACGGCGCAGAAAATATGTTTGACAAACCCAACACAACGTAACTTAGAACATATTCCAGAACAGTGCTGGCTCTCACTTCAGTAGGAGGAACTTGCAGGGACATTTGCAGCTATCATTTTAAACTTTGGTTGAAATGGGCTCAGTTCAATTCTTAAGCATGCACGCAAATGCTCATTAGTCAGTTGTGAGCGAAGCCTGTCCATTTATCTTTTAATGTCCGATTTTCGTGGACTTTATGCATTTTTGACAAAGCCATTCTTTTTTTACTCACTCTGCACCACCAAGTCACCATTGTACTGTCAGCAAGCACTATCTCCCAGGGTTGGAATTTAGCAACCTGTGTTGAGGACCTGCAGTTTCTTCTTCTTTGTTGTTTTTTTGGTGGTTGGTGGTGCAATACCGCCACCAGCTGGCTTGGAGTGTGGACCAGAATTTTGCTAAACCACATAGCTGCCTTTCACACCTGTTCAAAAGTCAGCCACGCAGCCGGCAGGAGTAAATTACCTAACTACATAGTAAATGATTAAATGCTTTGCGGTCCAGGCAAAACTCCCTCGGGGTCTGGATTTGGACTTGAGTCCTGGGGTTGGGGACCCCGGCTCTAGCTTAATTATTCCATCCACTTTGTTCATTGTAGCAATGCCACAGTCAGCAGAACTACCTTAAAGCATGATGCTATCACAATCAGATTTGACAGCTAGTACAGTTTTCTTTGGTTTAAAAGCCCCACTCCACTTCATCTTACTCCTCCTAGCATACTGCTTGTGGTCAAATAGCTCAATCTTTGTCTTGTCTGACCACAAAACCTTTATCCAGAAGGTATATTTATATATGTATATATATATATATATATATATATATATATATATATACGAACATGTGCATCCAATCCTTTTGTTTTTTGAAGTCATTAAACATGTATGCTGTATAGTCATTTTACAACGAAAGAAGAACATTTTAAAAACTTGAGGTTACTCTATACTGTAACCACTATTCTCTGATAAATCTCACTGTGGGGAAACTTAAATGGTGGCTGTGAAACTGCTGCCAGGACCAGGACCTCGTACATAGGGAGGTTCAGACACGGGCGTTCGTGGCCCTTTCATAAAATGGCAGACTAGCGGGTGATGCAGGGTGAAATGGCTGCTAGATATACGTTAATTGTTGGAAAGACATTTCCTTTATGTAACAGCTCCTGGGGAAAAAAAGAGAACAGCTGTTACAGAGCACTGAAAGGAGAGAGTGTGACATTTTCACTTCACTCCTCAAATAACCTCCACTTATTCTCATATCGTGATCTTGTGGAGGGGGCTCTAGCTCTGCTGGCTATGACCCTTTGAGGGAGTCCTGTACTAAACTTTCACAGGCCAAGCCCACAGGACGAGGCGCTCTGGGTGAGAGTAAAAGGAAAGGAATTTCCTGTGAGGCGGGCAAATGTGAATGTCAAAATATGGTATTTTAAGGGTCTGTTGATGTAAAGCAATTTTCTGGGCACACTAGAGTGGGATTTGTCAGCATCCTGAATTTGTACGACCTGAGATGCGGCTTTAGTGCCCTTAAGTCCAATCGGACGCAGTCCTCCACCCTTCTTGGGAACAAGAAAATTCTTTGAGTAAAAGCTGCATTGGCTCTGCTCCTGAGATATTTTTCATAACTATAGTTCTCTCGTAAATATTTATTTTTCAAAATTCTGGATGATTCGCCTTTTACAAGAGAGAAAATCACTCTGGAAAATCTGGGAAGGGTGGTTGCAAATTGCAAGCAGTACCCTTGCTCTAATGTCCTCACAACCCACTCTGGTGTAGGGAGAGCTTGCCACCCTTCTGTTCTTGCTGAGAGAGGGCTCAAAGCCAGGCAGCCCACAGTGGAGGGCGCTTTGGCTTCCTCTTGTGGCAGAAACAGGTTCTGCAACCCTGGCCTGTTTTTGCCCAGCATTCATGGGGCTGGGTACCACAAGGAAATGGACCCCAGTGGTGTTTGTGTGTGAGGGCAATATGTTTTTCAACATGTTTTCTGTGTTTTTCACAAACTTTTCCTGTGCCCTCAGCAACATGCCTGGATGCACTTGATGAGTTTTTAATAAACTGTGTGTGCTAGTGAGACTGTGACACCCTTGACTCAGCTGAAAAGCATCTTGTCGTCTCTTTATCGGAATGTGCACTGCGTGATCTAAAATCAGGTCCCAGGCAGAACACACTTCTTCAAATGGGCTCTGGAACTGGGTCCTGAAGAGAACACAGAGCATGTGCTGGTCCAGCTCATCCATGGGGGATGTTAGGTGGTCAGCTTCTTCTTGTGGTCTGAACAGCAGGCAGGATGTGCTTCCTAGGCCAGTGGGTTCTGCAATTCCAGAGGAACTCGGCAGCGAGGGATTTTTAAATGTCTGCATGGCAGCTGGATGACCCCCAGGAAAGGAAGCCCAAGAGTCACCTCTGCTGCTGGAGTAATGACATAGAGGCTTCTGCGGACAATCCCGCGAGAGCATTCCCCATAGTGAGAGACCAAAGCAAATGTTTGAAAGAGACCATGACATTCAGTCCTATGATGAATGTATGCAAACTTCTGACCACAACTGTAGGTACAAATCTACTTTGTGTGTCTCAGGCATGTCTCATACTGCACACTCAGTATTACCAGCACAACAACACTAAATCTGCCACTCTGACTGCACACTGTGTCTCAAAATTTCAGAGTGCGGCAGTTATGGACTTTGACAGTCCAAAGATTATATTTGACAGATCACCTCAGCATTTATAGGTAATTTTAGAAACTTTTCCCATGCACAGGTGGAACCCAGTACTAAACTGTTCCCTGCAGTCTTTGCAAAGGCCACAAGTCCTAATGTCTTCCAGTTTGAACTGGGTCGTATTAAGGTGAGCACACACACACACACACACACACACACACACACACACACACACACACACACACACACACACACACACACACAAATCAAAAACAAAAAGGGAAGAACTGAGAGAATGACTCTTGGTAAAATAATTATTAAAAGAGACTGGTCACTGAAAACAACTTCATTTAAATGAAGTTAAACAAGTCCATTATGGTCAGCAGCTTCTTAGTAGTATTGTTTATATATGTATATATATATATATATATATATATATATATATATATATGTATATATATATATATATATATATATATATATATATATATATATATATATATATATATATATATATATATATATATATATATATATATATATATATATATATATACACACATAGAGAGAGAGAGAGAGAGAGATGTATATAGATAGATATATATAGATATGTATGTATTTGGTCATTATCCAACTCTTTTTCTGTGTCCTGTCAGAATGTGATGCCTCTATCAGCTGGTCTGTTTAAGAGTGAGAAGAAGAACCCAGTTTCCCAATGTCCTCCACGGCTGCACGTACAGTTTCTTACTCCTGTTTTATGGAGTCGTGTTTCCAACCACTTCCTTAAGGTAACGGTGTCTTACTATAGCTCTGCATTACTATTACAGGCCCGGGACACAAACCTGCCACCTGCAAACTCATGCAGAGTGTGTACACTATCTGCCCTTCATAAGCATCTCATATAATAAAGCACTACTTTTAAATTAAATCTCATGCCACTGGCATGACTGTTTATTTCCCCTTAAATGGTGCCACATTTGTAAGGAAAACACATGTGTGGTTTGCGCTGCAGAGTTTAGTATGTGGATTTTACCCATGAAAAACTTGTCAAATCTTCTCTGGTAGAAAGAGCTTAATAGTCTAAGACAGCTTTTCAAGTATTGGCCCATTTTATAGTCCATTTCTATGTCATCTGTCATAGAGACTCAAATGGCATTAAATACAATATCATGTGAAAAAAAAACATTTGCCCTGTTGCTGATTTCTTATTTATTTTCTTTCTTTTTTTAAAAACATATTTAACATATGGTTAAGCTCAAACACATTTTAATATTAGACAAACATAACCCAGGTAAATCCAAAATATTTGCAGTAATAACTGGTTGTGCCATCCTTGGCCATAAATCTGTCAAAGCACTATGAAGGAATTTTAGCAAAGTGTTCATTTGTATATATTTTTTTTTCATTTAGACTTGGAATTGATGGTGTGCTTGGGATCATTGTCCTGCTGACGACATACAGATCTATTTCGAATTAACTGATGATCCCGTTATGTCTTTGCACGGCTTTCACGAGTGCATGCACGAGGTCAAAAATTGGCTCGCAGGTAATTCTCTTATTCTAAATGACAGGAAAACTGAAATTATCGTGTTTGACAATAGTATCCCCCGTGGCCAACTCCGTGATGGCCAACACCCCGATCCAGCAGCTGAATCATCTTTAGGAGACAGTCCTGGCACTTATTGGATTTTTTGGGTGCCCTGAAGCCTTCTTCAGAACAATTGAACCTCTTTCCTTGAAGTTCTTGATGATCTGATAATCCGATGATCCAGTTGATTTAGGTGCGATCTTAGTAGCAACAACATACTTGCCTGTGAAGGCCTTTACATGCAACACATTGATGGTTGCCTATGTTTCAAGCATCACCCTTCTTTTTAACACATCCAGTCTGCTATTCTAATTCATCACCAATATTTGTGTCACGACTGTATATACCAAAATATTCTAAAATCAAAAGTGAGGCCATTTTTCTGATAGCTAAAACTTGGCCGAACAACGTGTATGTCAGGAATGCAAAGGCAGGATGATGGAGATGGTGTTAAACTGAGGGAACCTCGTGTTCCCCTTCAGTGATGGAAAGGAGCGGAGGTTCATATCCCAGTGAAACCTCAAACAGTGACAGAACACTGGCTGAGGAGGTCATCAATTTATGGGCATATTCCACCCATGACAGCTGAGAGCTCCAGTGGGACTGTTAAGAAGAAACCACACAACATAGAGCTGCCTCCAGCTCCTGGTTGGCCCTCTCTGCCTGCCCGCTGGTCTGGGAAAGACTCACTTGGGCCGCCAGAACAGAGCAAAAACTCCTTTCAAACCCATGACGTGAACTGTGGACCCCGATCGGACACGTCTTGAGCTATGCCAAGGCAGAACAATGAACAGTCAACAGCTTTGCTGTCTCCAAGGTGGTGGGAAACTTGGGCAGAGCAATGAAATGTGCAGCTTTAGAAAAACAATCCACAATGGTCCGTATGGTGGCATTACCGGAGGATGGTGGTAGTCCACTTATGAAATCCAGGGCGATGTGCGACCAGGGTCTCCTGAGAATAGGCAGGGACCTGAGAAACCCAACTGGTGGAGAGTTGGAGGCCTTATAATGCGCACAGGTATAACGAGCAGAAACAAAATCCTGGACATCTTGAGCTAGAGACAGTCACCAGAACAAGCGTTACATGAGTGTTATTGTGCGGTTCTTACCCACAGTTAAACTTAGCAGAGTGGGCCCACTGAATCCCCTTGCTGCGCACTGCGGTGGGTATGTATAGTCAGTTAGGAGGGCCCGTTCCAGGGTCAGGTTTTTCCCACTCTGCGTTTCTCATTAGACCTTCAGTCTCCCATGTGAGGGCCCCTATGATGCAGGCTGCAGGCAGGATGGTCGGATTGAACCGAGTGAAGAACAGGGCCCACCTGGCTTGGCAATAGTTGAGGCACTTCACCATTTGCAGGTACTTGAGGTTTTTGCGGCCTTTACAGATGATCAGTGGCTGCTCCGTCCCTTTTAGCCAGCACCTCCATTCCTCCAAGTCGAGCTTTATGGCCAGCAATTCTCGATCTCCCTCGTCATAGTTCCGCTTAGCCTGAACAAGAGAAATATGCACATGGGTGAAGCTTACCCACAGAGTGCTGGGATAACACCGCTCCGATCCGACGTGTCCACTTCTACTATGAATGGCTGAGAGAGGTCTGGTTGCAGCAAGATGGGCATGGAGGCAAACTTATTTTTGAGTTGGGAGAATGGTTGCTGCGCCGCAGGTGCCCACTGGAAAGGAACTTTGGGAGAGGTTAAACATGCCAAGGGCAGAGCAATGCGACTGAAATCATTGCTGTAGAAATTTACAAAGCCCAGAAACCTCTGCAGCTGCTTATGAGTCTGGGGCTCCGGCCATTCTACCACTGCCTTAATTTTAGCTGGATCCACCTGCAGCTGGCCCTGGTAAATGGCCTGTATTTGTATTGTCACGGCCGAGGCCGCCTCAAAGGTGACATAAACAGGACGTAAGTAGTTTTAGAGACGATGTTTATTTACTCAGTAAGTGTTCATAAACTGGAAAGTGAGGTTAACAAGTGCGAAGTGCCACAACTGAATCAAAGGGGTCTTAAGCAGCCTGGGCTAAGTAAGCAATCTGGTCTTGGTCAGTGGAAACAGCAGTTCCGGGGATTGGGCTGGAGGGAGAGTCACACTGGGTCCAGGGAAAGGGTCAGAGTCACTGTAAATAGAGTACAGACGTTCAGGTATGGTTCAGGAGAAGTATGGATAAGCTGTTCGTTCTGAATCTTCCTTCGTACTGCGTACTTGCCGCGGGTGGTCGGTGGTGACGTGGAGGGGTGAGTGGTCCGGGTGTGTGGTCCGAAATTCCTGGTGTGGAGGCAGGGAGGCAGGCAGGTGGTTCGGGTGAACAGCCTGTGGGACTGTCAGGTGGTCCAGTGTCCGGGTTGGAGCTCTTCGGCAGAGATTAGTGTTTGGCAGCTTGGTGTGGCTAAGAGAGAAACACACGATGAGACAAGGTAATTCACAAAGCGAGTGCGAAATCACGGTGGTGGCCTGCACTAACTAGGGTTAGCTGAGAATCTGGCAAAGAGAGGTTGAGTGCGCTGGCCTTATGAGTCCCCGGCTAAATTACCCACAGGTGTGAACAATCAGCAGAACACTGAGGCCCCTCCCAGGGGTGGAGATGCCGGCTCGGAGGGAGACACACTGGCACACACCCGGACCATGACATGTATAGCGCTTTAGTAGTCCCTAAGGACCCCAAAGCGCTTTACATATCCAGTCATCCACCCATTCACACACACATTCACACACTGGTGATGGCAGCTACATTGTAGCCACAGACACCCTGGGGCGCACTGACAGAGGCGAGGCTGCCGGACACTGGCGCCAGCCGGACCCTCTGACCACCACCAGTAGGCAACGGGTGAAGTGTCTTGCCCAAGGACACAACGACTGAGACTGTTCAAGCCGGGGCTCGAACCGGCAACCTTCCGATTACAAGGCAAACTCCCAACTCTTGAGCCACGATCGCCCCATCCCTGTTCCACAATGAACCCCCCAAAAAGCGACAGACTGAACTTGGAACTCACATTTTAGAAATATAACGGAGGTATTGAAAGCTGTTTTCCACTCATCCCCTTCCTTGATCCTTACTAAATGATAGGCATTCCTTAAATCCAGTTTTGTGAAAATGGTGGCTTCTTGTAACAGTTCAAAAGCAGAAGATAGCAATGGCAGGGGATACTTGTTCTTTATCGTTATTTTGTTTGGAGGGACTTGGCCTTTTTCTCCACAGTGAAGAACCCCGCCCTGAGTGGGGACTTGGAAGGGCGGATTATTCCAGCTGCCAGAGAATCACTGATTTAGTGTTCCATGGCCTCCCATTTCGGCTTAGAAAGACTGTACAGGTGACTGGTGGGGAGTGGTGCCCTCGAGAGCAGATCACATCCACAGTCATATGGTCTCTGCGGAGGAAGTGAGAGAGCCAAGTCCTTGCTAAACACTTCAGCTAGGTCATGGTAAACTGCAGGAGGCACCGTAGGGGTCAGGTGCAATGTGTGCTGGGCTGATGGGATGGGGTGGGCATCCAATATCCCTTTCGCCTGCGTCAACTCCCACCTCCAACAGAGTTAGACAGCATTCCGAGGGAGACTGGGGACACTGAGTCCAAATGGTCCATGTTCAGGACCAAAACTGCTGAAGCTGCTGCACTGAGTTGTGGCCGCAAGGTGGTTGGTGCCTGTCATGCACCAACCACCGAACCAGATGTCGAACCAGATGGTCAACCCCAGAGGGGAAGGGAACCATCAGCCATGGAAGGAGTCCTATTGAGCTTGGTTAGCCTGAAGGACTTTGGAAGCAGCCGGTAGGTACCAACAGGCCAAGCAGAATGGGGCAGTGGCTGAAGCAAATACTTGAGTTTGGGTGTTTCCTCTAAGGAAGGCGTGTCAGTGGGATTAAGGAAACCCGCGAAGCATTCCTTCCAACACCCGACAATGTCCTCAGTCGAAGTCAGCAGCACATTTGACCATGTCCCTTGGGGAGTCCTGTGGGAGGTGCTTAGGCTGCTGCCCTGTGACCTGGTCCCAATTAAGAGGAAGAAAATGGAGGGATGGATTTTTATTGTGGGATTTAAATAAATTCATTTCCACCACCTGGCTGGGGCCTTTCTGTGTGGAGTTTGCACATTCTTCCTGAGTTTGTGTGGGTTCTCTCCGGGTACTCCAGCTTCCTTCCACAGACATGGAGTTAGTCGGGCTAGGTTAATTGGCCAGTCTAAATTGCCCGATAGGTAACGGTTGTCTGTCTCTATCTATGGCAGCTGGGATAAGCTTCAGCCGTTCATGGATGGATGGATAAATATCTTTTCATATAAAGTTTTCTGTAGTACTGAAAAATAATCTCAAATGTAGCGTATGTTGTGTATGACTTTTGTCCAGGTCTCAGTATCCAGAGCAAATGATCGACATGGCTGGCTGGTGCAGTGTAACAAACCTCTGCAGTTCATGTCTCTGCACATACCTGAGGAGAACAGGTACAGTCCACACAGCTAAACACACACACCTTTTCATCCTTCCTCCCTCACATTTCTCATGCAGTGTGTACCTTTCTGTTGCTCAGGTCGTTGGATATCCTGGAACTGTCAGAGCAGAAGGACTTATTAAAATTTCACTACCATACCCTCAGACTGTACTCTGCCATCTGTGCTCTGGGAAACAACCGAGTAGCTCATGCCCTCTGCTCCCATGTGGATGAGGCACAGCTCCTTTACGCTATAGAGAATAAATATATGCCAGGTAACAGACACACAGCATATAAAGCATATTCTCATTCTCAATTTTCTATATAGTAAACCTACTTTATAGAAACTCTTGAATTTTTTTCTGAATCTATGTCTATTTCTCAGCGTTAGCCTTATAAAATACTGTTCCAATTGTCTGAGTAAAACCACAACCCTTAATCGGACAGCTGGTTAAGAATATGAATAGTGTCATTTTTTTCATTTCATTTAATTTTTTGACCTTGGCACCTTAGATAGTCCATAAAACAATAAACATAAGAAGAATTAATATGTGCAATAGTACTGAACATAATAAAGAAGCATGTAAATGTTACAGGGCAGACATCAAACTTGTTCTGTCTGTCCTCACAGGTCTTCTTCGTGCTGGCTACTATGACCTCCTCATCGACATCCACCTGAGCAGCTATGCTACAGCTCGCCTCATGATGAACAATGAGTACATTGTTCCCATGACAAATGACACAAAGAGCATCACTCTGTTCCCAAATGAAAAGAAGAAACATGGCCTGCCAGGCATTGGACTCAGCACCTCTTTGAGACCCAGAATGCACTTCACATCCCCAAATTTTGTTTCCGGGCCCGGACCATCGTGCTTTAACAACGGCAACAGTGGATCAGGAGATTGTTTCCAGTACAGCCCTGAATTCCCCTTAGATATACTGAAAGTTAAAACCATTGAGATGTTGACAGAGGCAGTGCGGGAGGGAAGCATGCACGTACGGGACCCAGTAGGAGGAAGCACAGAGTTTCTATTTGTTCCACTCATCAAGCTGTTATATACTATGCTCATCATGGGCGTTTTCCAAAACGGAGATCTGAAGAATATCCTCCGACTGATTGAACCTTCTGTGTTCTGTGAACGACGCAATGAGCAGGATGCACTTTGCATGGAGTTGGAGGTGCTAAAGAAGTGTGAAGCCGAAGGAGGAGGAAAGGAGGGAGTGCTGAATGTCCCCAAAGAAGGACTGTTAGAGATGAAGCTGCCAGAGCCTGTAAAACTCCAGGTGACACTAAGTAGAAACTCCCAGTTTGGAAATCCATTTCTTATATAGAAATTCACTGTTGTTTACCATTTTTGTTTGCTAAGGTAAAGGTCATATTCTGTTTATATTTCAGTTGGGATTATTATAGTTATTCCAACTAGTAACTAGGACCCTCCATGTGCATGCAAGGAAATCTCGAGACCGAGGAAGACCCAAAGCGTAGAACTGAACAGGCATCAGTGACAACTGATACAACTTTCATTAACTCACATATTACCTGACTTAAGTGATTTTACAGAGGTCATGCCAGTTGAAATAGGAATCCCTACATGAAGTAGTGTGTGTAAAAGGACATTAGCTATAAGCTGATGTGATCAGCACTGAGGTCAGCTTCTCTGGCTGTGATAACAAAGCTGTAGAAAGCAACAAAGTAAAAAAAACATAGCTTATGACAAATCTTGAGACATTTTATCATAGACATCCAGATGCCAGGATGGTGTGAGCAGTATACTGAAATAAAATCAGAATATTCAACAATCCAATGTAAGCACATGGTTCTGGTTTCTTGGAAAAACACAACACAAGTGCAAAGACAGAAGAAGAATTTCAGTTGTGCAAAAGTCTCAATCAGACATGGGAGCAAAGGTAAATATATGTTGTACAGTTATGCATCATCGAAGTACCGGAGAAATTATAATAACTTAATACATCACATACCATAAAGGCCCTTTCACATAGAATTTTTAAATAATACGGTCGTCTTTTCCAAGTCCCTGTTAGTAAATGATTTAATAATTGATCAACAGATTGATTTACTCCACTGTTACCTTCTTCTGTGTCCAGAGCAGCAACCTGAATGCTACTCCCACAGAGGTCGATTATCTTGTTAATATTTTTACATCTTCACTTAATACAACTGGATACTGTTGCTCCTCTGAAAGAGAAAGCCTTAAATCAGAAGTACTTCATGCCCTGGTATAGCTCACAAATATGCACCTTAAAGCAGATAACACGTAAGCTAGAGAGGAAATGGTGTCTCAGTAATTGAGAAGATCATCATTTAGCCTGGAGAAATAGTTTGCTCCTTCATATTCAATCCCTCCATAAAGCTGGAATATCTTATTATTCATCACTGATTGAAGAAAATAAGAACAACCCTAGGTTTGTATTCAGCACTTTAGCCAGGCTGACAAAAAGTCACAGCTCTGTTGGGCCTTTAATGTTGACTAGTAATGACGTGATGAACTTCTTCACAAATGAAATTTTAACAATTAGAGAAAAAATAAGCATCTCAAATGGACCATTATGTACAGCTACTTTCAGTGCCATTGATATTTACAGATTGATCTTTCTGACTTAAGTAATTACTTCCTCCAAACCATCTGTTATCTCAAAACTCCTTGAAAGAGTAGTTGTAAAATAGCTAACTGATTATCTGCAAAGGGATGTTTATTTGAAGAGTTTCAGTCAGGTTTCAGAGCTCATCACAGCACAGAAACAGCTTTAGTGAAGGTTACAAATGATCTTCTTATGGCCTCTGACAGTGGACAGTGCTTGTCCAATAGCATTCAGTGCTACTGATCATAACATTTTAGGTATTCAAACCACTGCACTGTTGTCATGATCTGTGAGTGCAGCTCGTGTCTTGAAGACACACGTGAATGTGGGACCAATCTTAACAAGTGATCTGTATTTTCTTAACAGATCACGTCTCTGTCAGACTGCAGGCTTACTTGGGGTTTCTAGCGTATTTAAAATCTGAATGGAAGGAAGAGGCTTCAGCTATTTGGTCCCTCTTCCAGTTCCCTGTTTGGATTTATATAGATAGAGAGACACTCTCTATATTTTTAAAATTAGGCTTAAAATTTTCCCTTTTGGTAAAGCTTATAGTTAGGGGTGGACTAGTTAATGCTAAACCACCACTTAGTTATGCTGCAAGAACACTTATCCATGAGTTATCTTAGCTACTTTGGGCTACACTCTAGGTCTCGTAGGATGAGACATGGAGTACTTCTTAAAAAGTTCACCACTTCATCACAAGGCTGACATAAAGAGACAGAAAGCTATTTACTCTCATATTGACAGCCTAATTTAGATTGCCAGTTATCTTTAGAAGCAGATGGTAGAATGAACGAACTCCACAGAAAGTTCCCAATCAAAGAAAAAGCTGAACCCAGAACCAGAATCATGCAGTAAGACCCAGATCTTATGGCAAATTCTGAATGTTCTTGTTCCTACAGAGGCAGCTACACCAAGAATTTCTGGTGAAATTCCTATCATACTTACCATAAAAAACAGAAACGAGACATTCTTTGTACCGGGCTTTAAACAAGCTTTTTAATGATGTAATGACGTATATTCATTTGTGCAGGATTTCTGCATTGGCGTCATCTGTCAGTTTTGTAGGGTCATGCATGGTCTTGACTTTGGTTGAGGGTTGAAATCCTACAATGATAGATAGGGAACAGTATGATTTGGCATTTTTCACAGAATGAGAACTTTCCCCTAATATCGAAATCGCTTTAGAAAGAGATTTCCTAATGGCCACTATGTGCATTTTTTAAAATTTCTTCTTTAAACCATGTAATTTTGTTTGTTTGTGTGTGTGTGTGTGTGTGTGTGTGTGTGCGTGTGTGTGTGTGTGTGTGTAGATGTGTCATGTGCTGCAGTACCTGTGTGACTGCCAGGTGCGCCATCGTATTGAGGCAGTGGTGGCCTTCTCTGATGACTTTGTGGCTTGTCTCCAAGAAAACCAACGATTTCGTTACAATGAGGTGATGCTGGCACTCAACATGTCTGCAGCCCTTACTGCCAAGAAGACCAAAGAGTTCAGATCTCCCCCACAGGAACAGGTGGGAACACCACAGAACAACATAAAGCATAAATATAACTGTAACCAGATCTAGAGGAGCACTTCAACTTGCTATTAATCTTATTGCACAGACATTTTCTGTAATTCAAATGGTTGCCTAGCAGAGGACTCTTGCTCAGTGAAGAGCAGTAAATAATGCGACTTACATACACATTTTATTTTAATTTGGCTTTGTATAGAAACACAGTTTTTGCAAACTGTCAGCTAATCAGTCAAGGTTGAGGGTGAACCCATAGTGAAACCTGGCCCCACCCTATCATGTGATATACTGAGGTCAGAAGGCAGTGAGTGGGCGTTAAGGCGTCTGGGAAGGGATCTCAACACTGGACTATTGATGGCAGACAGCTGGTGTCATAAGCCCCGTCTCTGTTCAAAGATGGCCGTTCGCAGTGGACATAGATGGCTTCTTTCAGTCCTCTTTAAAACCATCTGTCTTCTCTGTCCAGCATGTGAACACTGGCATCCTCGAAAGAGTAACCTTTGACCTTTAGATGCAGATGAACAGCCAAGCCTTGTCCCGTTGAGCCAAGTCTTGTTGTGCCATGTGTTTATGCCAGTGGCTGTTTGGTCTCTCGAATGTAGAGGTCTGGGCGTTCCTCGCTACAGCATGCACTACGTTGTTAAGTTTGTGTTTAGGAGTTTTGTCTTTGGGATGAACCAGTTTGTGTCTGAGTGTGTGGCTGGGTCTGAAGTATACTCTTGGCTCTTTTAAAGGGATAGTATTAGCTATTGGTACAGATATGTTGACAACACCTGGGTCAAAATCAAAATCCAAAAAGTAGAATCCTTCATTGCTCACATCAACTCAGTGATTAAAAACACAAAGTTCACCAGGGAAGACACAAAGGACGACTGTTTGCCTTTCCTGGACTGCGCCGTGCGCATTAAGGAGAATGGAAACCTCAACACTGAAGTTTACCGGAAGCCCACACACACGGACCAGTACCTCCTCTTTGACTCCCATCACCCTCTGGAACACAAACTTGGAGTAATCAGGACCCTACACCACCGGGCAGAACATATTCCCTCTAAGCCTGAAGGGAAAAAGAAGGAACACACACATGTAAAGGAAGCTCTTAAAACATGTGGTTATCATAATTGGGCTTTCATCAAGTCAACAAAGATGCACAGACACCAGCGAGGGAGGATCAGAAAGACAAACAGAACAACTTTGCACCCCTTATTTAGCAGGTTTGGTAAGAGAAACAGGAGAATTTTCTCCAAAAGTGACATCCCACTTTACTTCAGACCCAGCCACACACAGACAAAAACTGATTTGACCCAAGTACAAAACTTCCAAACACAGACTAAGCAACATAGTGTATGCTGTGCTGTGCAGTGAGGACAGGTGACACCTCTACATCGGAGAAACCAAACAGCCACTCCAAAAATGCATGACATAGCATAGAAGGGCCACCTCAACAGGACAAGACTTGGCTGTACATCTACACCTAAAAGATAAAGGTCAATCTTTCATGCATGCCAGCATTCACATCTTGATCCGAGAAAACAGATGGTTTATAGGAGCAAAAGAGGACGTCTAGGTCAACTGTGCGTACGACACCAACTGTCAGCGATCCCCCAGCAACCCCTCCCAGGTACCTCAGGCCCCCAGGCCCCACTTACATCTTGTGTCAAGTGACTTCATTAGGTCATATGATAAGGTAAGGCAAGGTCTTACAATGGTTTCAGCCAAAGCCTCTGGTGATAGTGATCCACAACTTTTTTCCACATGTGATGATTCACATGTTGGAGTGAAACCACTGGGAGGCGTTGCCCCACGCCACTGTCCCACTGGGTTTAAATATTACCGTTTTAAAAACCTGGGACTCTCTTGGTTTTAGAACTGAAGAAGCCTCTTGTACGAGAGGTGAAATGTTTTCAAAAGTTTTATAGTCCAGTCACCTTCTTTTAAAGCTCTTAAGAGTACCATGACTTGGATCACTGAGAAGCTAAACAGACATCTTGTAGAGCCACTTTTACCAGCAATAACCTAAAAGGACCATTTTCTCTTGCATCGTTGTGGAAGAATTTTGGTCCACTGATCTTTACAGTGTTTCTTCTGCTCATTGAGGTCTCCAGGCTTTCATTTGTGCAAAGTGCAGAAAGGTCCTGCCAAAAGCACAACATGTATGATTTCAGTAAAGCTTTCAGCTTTCACACCATCTTGTAACTTGTAACTAAACATGTGTATGTACTTTGGATTTCTATATTGAAAATCTAATGGTCGCTTTAAAGGTTCTCTTACCAATCTGCAGATCAACATGCTGTTAAACTTTAAGGATGAGAAGCAGGAGTGTCCCTGTCCTGAATACATCCGAGAACAGCTGCTAGACTTCCATGAAGATCTGATGAGGCACTGTGGTCAGTTTCACAATACACTGCTGCATTAACTACAGTTGCCAGAATAAGATCAATAGCCATAATATCATTTAATAAATATAACAGTAATGTGTGTATAGTCAGTATTCATTAATTGTAGACATACCATACATGCATTGATCTGCCCATTTTGCTAGGTATAGAGTTGGACGAGGAGAGAGGCATAAACTGTGACAGTGACTTCACCATACGAGGTAGACTCATGTCACTGGTGGAGAAAGTGGCTTATCTAAAGAAGAAGATGGCCAACCTGCCAAAGGAAAAAAAAGACAGGAAACCCAGTAAGGCCATTCTGAAATGAGCTGCTAGTAATTCTCAATGAATAGGAAAATGTACAAGCCTACACTGTTCCAAAAAATAGTAATGTCAAAGTATCTTACTGTATATTTTACAGTTTTGTACTGTCTTTCTAGAATATCATTAAATTTACACAAGTAGACTGTGATTTTACATGTCAAAGGTAAAATAACATAACATCACTGTAAATATAATAAAACACAATTTACTTGTTTTTTTAAATATATATTTTTGTACATATGCATATTTAGATTGTAAAAATACATTCAGAAATGTATCATAATTTCACAAATATTTGTCTGTTATGTGAGAGAATGATCTGTTAAATTCAAATGTAATACTATGGAAAAATATATAAAATGATCGAAAATTAATGAGAATAATCAATAATTAAAGGAGTATTTGAATTATAATTTTGCTGAAAATCTCATGTCATCTAGGTCTGATTCAATAATTCAGAGGTAACAAGTGAAAATATAATTAATAGGAATAAAAACTAAAAAAACCATAAATAAATGTAGAGGTAGGAATTGCAATTAATATAAATCTCAAAGTATTCACAACATTCCTGAACAGAAATAGGCCTCTGCACCTGGGGTGAGGGTGTGGCCCCGGCTCGGACACTCTCGGTATTGTGTCCATGGTCAAGACTCTCACCTCTGTCAGTCTGTCCCAGGGCATGCAATCCATTATTATTTAAACCAACCGTTAACCGTATATTTCTGTACATTTACGTATTATGATTCATATTGCCACATTCATTGACCTTGTTTATAGGTAATTTCATTGTTTGATCACGTTAAACTGTTCCTAATTTGATGTCTAAAAGCACTTGGAAAAGGCAGAATCCCATGTAAAATTAGCGCAACAAACTCTATTTTCATTACTGGAAATAACCGTATTTTTATGAGGAAGTTATTTTCTGTTATTTTACGGTAGTATTTTGGCACCCCAGCTGCCAGAATATTACCATTTTTTTACGATGTTTTTTTTAACAGTGTAGTAGCTATGAGACAAAAAAAGTAAATAAGATCTTTGACTTCAGGACATTCAATCTCTGACCTGCTCTCTCTTCCTCCTTCTCTGTCCTTCTCCTTAAGGTACCTTACAACAGCTCATTTCCGATACGATGGTGCGCTGGGCTCAGGAGTCAGTTATAGAGGATCCAGAGCTGGTCAGAGCTATGTTTGTCCTACTTCACCGCCAGTATGATGGCATTGGTGGACAGGTTTGTGTGTGTAATAGAAAAGAAAATCCATACCACTGGAATCTCCAAATAAATGTATACAATATAGTCATGCTATATTTGTAACAATCTGATGTGAGAGTTGTTCTTTTAGGAAAATATGAGGAGCGGCTATCCAGCCTGCTCCATATGTGACACACTTCCTGGGGTCCCAAACAATAAATCTGGCAACTGTCAAGTAGATCAGATTGAACAAAACAATTGTTAAGAAAGCAAAAAAATGCACATGCAAACAATCCTTGGTGCTACTTTTCAATTTGTTGAAAAATGACCTGCCTACCAGTTCACCAGAGGCCGACTGTCAGCTTTGTTCAGATGATGTGGTCATAAATTCACCAGATAATTAAGTCTAGTACAACAAGTTCCACAAGTCAAACAAATATGTGGGACGTTCTTCATTTATTTGCAGAGTGTCACTAATATTAGAAACATCCCGTCTCAGAGTGATGCTCTATAAGAACTCCCTGAACCGTCTTCAGTTGATCCAGAATGGTGCAGCAAGAATACGAACTGGAACTTGAAAGAGAGCCCATATTTCTCCTGTATTAGCTTCTCTTCAATTGATCCGTGTTAAAAGCATTAAATTAGAATTAAAATTTGATTTAAAATCCATCTGTCCCACATCAGATTGCACTCTCACAGTAACACTACAGTTATTTGAAAAGAACAATGTAAGTTGTTAATTTCTGTGTATTAATTTATCTCTCCTTACTTCAGGTACAGATGTGAAATATCATGCTCAGTTTGCACAGTAACAGTGCTTCTGCTTGTATATTAAATGTATGTCAATCAGTTTAATAAGGTATGAATATGTCTGTGCAGGTACGGGCTCTTCCTAAAACCTACACTATAAACTCAGTATCAATCGAGGACACCATCAACCTGTTAGCGGCTCTCGGTCAGATCAGATCTCTGCTGAGTGTGCGCATGGGAAGAGAGGAGGAGAAACTGATGATCAGAGGGCTGGGGTGAGAGCACGCTTATCTGTCAAGCTCTTGCGTGTCTGAATGATTTGTTTTCTTTGGAGTACTTTCTTCTTTAGACTTGCTTTAACTCCCAACAAGAAGAGGAAAAATGTAAACAAATATTTATGTGAATGAAAGTTCAGAAACAGAGAAATTACAATTTTGTGCATGTGTGTATATTTGATTTTTAATCTATCTACAGAATGCCCTACAGGCACATAAAAACAAATTCAGAATTTCTAACAGCTCTTAGTCGTAGATGGACTTTTGTCTTCAAGTATTCTTTTACTTCTCGGGTAACTGCTCAGACTAACTTTAAAGAGTGTCCATGTAAGGATATGGCTTAGGCACACATAATCTGTATATCTCAGTCCAGCACAATAAAAACAGGAACATTTCACTTTACCTATGGGTTATGTGCTTTGTTTCAATGGTTTGCAAACCTTTGTGCCCAAAGAACACCTGTATTCATGCACAAAAGTCTTTTCTTTTGGTTGCATTTTTCACAGACAATTTGCAGCATCTTGATCTAGAGCAGCCTTCCTGTCAGGATTGATACCACTCAACAAACATATTCTATGCCTCGTCTTCAGCACTTTATTATACACTTAAATACAAAGCAACAAATTGTCTTGCATTGGAGTGCATTAGATTGCTTGCAACTAGTAACTTGGTCTGCTTCACATAGCTCAAGTTACTCTAATGTGGTTTCCAAGTCCCACTTTAGCTTGCTTGGCAAGGTAAAGGTGGACTTGGTACCATTTACCAGCTAATCCTGGCAGATAACAGTTGACATCTATTAGTCTAGCTGAAGCTACACAATACATGTGCACATGTGTCATATAAGTAACCTTCACATTATTGTTTGCTGCTTTTAGGTTATGGGTCCTTTTCCCTAGTGGCTAATTATTGTTTGCTTCATACAAGGAAATGATCCCTTTTCCCCCTTATTAATCTCCTTGTAGTCAATTGGTGGATTTAATGTCACAAGCATGTGATTCCCGTTATCTAGCAACTTTGAAAATGCACTCTGGTTCCATTTGACAGATGTTTGTAAAGATCAACATTGTTGGTGACCCAGATTTGGTTTGAGATTAGGTTTTAAACTAAAATGTGTTACTTTTAAAATGAAGTCTGGTTTTTGAGGCAGCTTTTTCCATTTTAGACATTGTTGGTTGCACTTGACCCAAAACTGTTCTTACTTGGTTTGTATCCAAAAGCCTTATAATAAAAATGAGCACCCATGAACCTCTTTTAAATGTCAAAACCTGAATATCACTGTTGTAATAACAAAACACTGGTCAAATATTAAACAGTTAATATATGAAAGAGTTTGAACTGTCGGTTTAAATTTCACCCATCCTTCTTCCTCTCAGAGATATCATGAACAACAAAGTGTTTTACCAACATCCTAACCTGATGAGAGCGTTGGGAATGCACGAGACTGTCATGGAGGTCATGGTCAATGTGCTCAGTGGAGGAGACTCCAAGGTATGTAATAGTAACAGTGCTGACATACTCAAGAACAACCCAAATGAACACAGACAAGAGTCATGATGAAGAATGGTAGAGCAATGGGGAAATGTTGCATTCGTCTTCTGCTGTATTTCAAATAAATTATGTGTCACAAAATGTTTTAAATATATGTTTTTCCCCTGAATTATTTTCAGATAAATAAACACAAAGGGACATTTTGTCTAACAACCTGTGATGCACGTGTGTTTTCAGGAAATCACCTTTCCAAAAATGGTGGCCAACTGTTGTCGTTTTCTATGTTACTTCTGTCGAATCAGCCGTCAGAACCAGAAAGCCATGTTTGACCATCTGAGTTATCTGCTGGAGAACAGCAGTGTTGGCCTGGGTGAGTAATGATGACCTAACAAGCATTATTTCAGTTGAATATTTATTATGAAGAGAACAGGAGATGAAGGAATGTTGAAGACATTGTCAATGCGTGGTGACCAACATTTACCAATAAAGGGAACTAGCTCAGAATTGTTTTGTTGTTGATTAACGTTGGTAGTTGAGGACGGGTAGCAACTACAGAGTTGTGTAAAAGTTTAAGAATGACGTTGCAATTTACCCACAAGACATAGAGCTCAAAAAGACAAACATGCGCTTGGTGTCGTTTTGGCGCTCTCTGTCAGGGTGAAAAAATTAACATTGACATACTGGTGGAGGACTTGAACACAGTCCACCACCAGTATTCATGGTATGAATGCATTAGCTATGAAACTTGACAGTTTGTTCCAAGTATGGGAACAAAGCTTACTTGTTGTTCCTAGAGTATTTAAAAGTAGAATGGGAGGCAGAGCCTTCAGTTTTCAGGCCCCTCTTCTGTGGAACCAGCTCACAGCTTGGACATCTTAATACGAGATATTTTTGCTTGAAATAAGTGAAAAAATCTTGAAAATTCTCCAGATCCAACATGCACTGTCTAAAAACAAGTTCTTATATCTCACTGAAATGTCACGCTGTAACTGATTGTGTCTTATTTAAGTGTGCTGAGATATTTTGACTAGAATATATTAAGATTTTGAGATTTTGCAGTGTATATTTATATAAATCTTGTCTACTCACTCAAAGCACTTTAGAATACACATTTACGCATTCACACTAACACACATTCGGGGATTAAGTAAATGGTAAATGGACTGGTTCTGATAAAGCACTTTTCTACTCTGGGCACTCAAAGCGGTTTGCACAACTTGCCTCATTCACCCATTTGCACAAGCACTTTTTTATGCTTTCCATCTAACATTCACGCTCTGATGGCTGCATCGTAAAGCAACTGGGGGTTAGTATCTTGCCCAAGGATATTTGGCATGAAGACTAGAGCAGATGGGGGCTGAACCACCAAGCTCCTGATTAGTAGGTGACCTGCTCTACCTCCTGAGCAACAGCTGCCCAGATTGCCACTGACTTTTGGATTGACAGACTACCCTCTCTAGCTCTGGGATGTTTGTTGCTTTGGAGCAAATGATTATCTATTGTGAAAGTTTGTATTGTTGCATACACTTTACATATGTCTTTTCCTCTTCTCAGCATCTCCATCTATGCGAGGATCCACTCCTCTGGATGTGGCTGCAGCATCAGTCATGGATAATAATGAGCTTGCCCTTGCTTTAAGAGAGCCAGACCTGGAGAAGGTGAGGCTGACAAAGACTTAGACACACACAAAAGGAAAACCGTAAATTGTATTAGTTATTCTGAGGTCACTTTAGCCTATAGAATAGAAGAGCCCGTTATTGTCACAGCACATGTACAACGAAATTGTACCAACTGTGGTGGAATAAAATACAGTCTGGGGAAGAAGATATGACTTGAATGACCTGAGGTGTCGACCACAGGGCAGCGGGTCAAACGGGTGGTATCCAGGGTGCAAGGGGTCACCCGTGATGGCCCTGTTTTTTCTGAGACAGGAGAATCTGGCGAGGGTGCGAGCTGCCATCTTATGAAGATTAAGGTCTGTTAAGTTCTTGTTGCCTCAGAGAAAGTTACAAAAGTAGATGGTGAGCCTTGGTTCCATGCATAACCTTCTCCAGCATCTTCCTACACCTTTGAATATGCCGCAGAGCTCAGAGTTACTTCACATGCACGCTGACAATTATACATAAACATGTCTGCTTAAGGAAGAAAGCATGTACAAAATTAGGCTTAAACTTCATCCCCAAATCGGTTCTGTATTCCTTTGTAAATTCAAGTTGTGTTTTAAATTTGGTGCACAACTATCAAAATCAAATATTTTATAATGCATATTAATCTGGTCCTTACCAATCATGAAATTAACTTAATTAGTTCCATAGGTCTTATTCATACTGCTCCTTTAAGACAGCAGTCTCACTATACCCCATTCATTATACAAATTGATAATAGCAGTGGTCAGCAGAAACACTACTTTAAAACATGTAGATGCAAATATGTACTCAGCTTCCAAGCTAAAACCACTTAGAAAAAAGAGAGTACGAGTTTATACAGCAGCAGTTAGCGGGGTTAACATTTCAGCATGTTGGTTAGCAGCGGCAACTGTAAAGTCTACTCGCCAGTGCAAAGCACTTTGCATTTACAAGAAACAGCTTCAGGTCTCCAGATCTAGCAGTTAACAAAACAGACATCTCGCTTTTCAACCTCTCTTTCAACAGCAACAATGTTCCTCATATTTAGTTATCAGCCTTACCAGCGTAACCAAACGGAAAACAGTTAAAGGCTGGAGAACAATTCCCATTGGTTAAAAATGAAATTGTCCATCAAGGTCAGAAAATAACAACTGTTAAACAAAAATGAATAAATAACAAGAATCAAATGTATTTGGCTTTCAACACAACAATAACTTTTTATACAGTCATCTTATTAGAATTTGGCTTTAGAGTTTGCAGTACATTACACCACATGAGTAGTAATTCTGACCAAAGGTTTCTACTTTTATCTGACTGTGACTGTGGGCTACAACATCACCTGCATAAAGCAAATCTTCAGGACGCCAAATTGAGATTTTCCATTATTCCTATATAGTCTGTAAAGGCTATGAATTGGTGACACCGGAAACAAATGTATTAGTATAAAATCCAGAAAGCTACACGCTGAGATTATTTTAAGGTGGCACATGCCACCACAGTAGATCCGTCCCTACTGCCGGTAATGTGAACCAAGCTCTAGCTGTGGGCACAGTTTATGTCCCGTGGCAGCGGGTCGGGCATCCCATACTGCTGAACCCTTTGTGCTTTGTTCTATCTCTGTTAATTAAATGTAAATTGTAGGTGTCTTTCCACTGTGCTATATTTTTTCTTTTTGAAACAAACAACCCAAAATAATAATAATAACTTATTTTTGCAGGTGGTACAATATCTAGCTGGGTGTGGGCTGCAGAGCTGTGTGATGCTGGTCCGTAAGGGATACCCTGACATCGGCTGGAACCCTGTGGAGGGGGAACGATACCTTGACTTCCTGCGCTTTGCTGTCTTCTGCAATGGTAAAAATGTAACCATACGACTGCAGTCAGATCATTTATTTTCCACTGGAGTTTGTGTCATGTGCAACCACAAACTTAGCAACTTGTCCCTGTTATGTGGCCAGGTGAAAGTGTGGAGGAGAATGCCAATGTTGTGGTAAGGCTCCTTATTCGTCGACCAGAATGCTTTGGCCCGGCTCTTCGAGGTGAAGGTGGTGATGGGTTATTGGCAGCAATGGAGGAGGCCATTAAGATCTCTCAGGATCCCTCCAGAGATGGTCCGTCTCCTATGTCTGAGAGCAGCAAGGCACTGTATGACAACACTTCTAACCTGATTACTTACATATACATATTAAAGTTCACACTGACAGAACAGGACTGATCAGTTGGACTGAACAGGCAAGGATCAATTACATTTCCTTTATATTTATACAGCACCCATTCATAGCAGCAGTTATCTCCAGACACTCAAGATACCAGCCGTCAGATAATTCCCTATAAGCAGCACCTGGCGACACTGGCAAGGAAGACCTCACTTTTAACAGGAAGCGCTCGCTAGCACAATCATGTTGACTGTTTCCATTTGGTCTGCCTGGTAGACTAAATTCCTTACAAAGGTCTGTACATGAATCTACAAGTCTAGATGGCTTGTCGACAACCTGTTAAATGTTAAGGGATTTTCTTAAGATCTAGAATTTGCTTCTGTTTTGGAAATTAGGGCATACAAAATGCTGACTCATAGCAATTATAATTTGTTGTGCAGATGTATATATTGAATAGTTATGAATGCCTGTCACAAAATCCCAGGGTTCAGTTGGATATGACTTTGAGCGCACTATTTTCCTTCGGCACACCTTTTGGTAACTTCCTAAACTACGTGTCGTATTTCCAATACTAACATTGTTCAAGCAGATCATCTCTTCCTGTGTTTTCCATTTAGAAAAGAACAATTTCAGACAAACATCAGCCTGAACCAATTATCCTGTCACTAACCTGAGTTCATGAGTAACTACAGTACAAGCACAGAGTGGGAAATGAGCATAACAGGTCAGAAGAAAATGAAGTATTTAGGGGCATTTAATATGAGAGTGTGTCTCTGTGTGTCCGTGTGTAGCAGTGACATGCCAGGGGAAGAGGAAGATGATACAATTCACATGGGAAATGCCATCATGACCTTCTACTCTGCTCTCATTGACCTGCTGGGCCGCTGTGCTCCAGAGATGCATGTGAGTTACTTTGTACTGCACACGTGCGTTTGTTCAGCTGTCTCTGTTTTGTCTATGTCGTCCTCGTCAATGACCTATTTATACAGGGTCCTAACTCCAATTAGAGCACCTGACTGGAAAATGCCTTCGGAAATGATTGAGGAGAGAAGTTTTCTTCCGACTTCATTTGCATCGTGTCTGAATAGCTGACTGTGTTCACAAACAGATTAAAAATGTGCTCGACGTGTCTCTTTAGTGAGCAGAATGTGTTTTCAAAGCCTCTTTTGAGTAGCTGTAGTTGTTGTTTGCAGATATTGTTAGCTCCTGCATGCACAAAGACTTTTGGATTGCCTGGAAGCAAGAATTCCAGTAGCTTTATCCTCTATGTCTCAGACAATAGCTCCCAGGTAAGAGGGGTTTGGGACTGAGCTTGTTTTAATACTTTGGATTATTGAGTCACTGATCGTGAGAGTTGTCACTGGCCGTATGTGTGGTCTTACGGGCTCCGTGCTGGCTGGCCTTGAAGTGGAGTACCAGCGATTCAAAATACACAACTCCTACATGCAGCCTTACGTATATAGTGCACTCACTTAAGCCCTACCTCTTTTCTATTAGCTGATCCATGCTGGTAAAGGTGAAGCTATCCGTATCAGAGCGATTTTGAGGTCTCTTATTCCTATTGAAGACTTGGTGGGAGTCATCAGTATTTCATTCTCTATGCCTAACCTGGCTAAAGGTAAGAAAGTCATCTGACATGATGACATCTAATCCAGTAATAACAGTAACTGATCCTGTAATATCAGCAATCAAGAACTGAATTGTGTTTGCGTGCATGTACAGATGGGTTGGTTGTGGAGCCAGACATGTCAGCAGGTTTCTGCCCAGACCACAAAGCAGCCATGGTGCTGTTCCTGGACCGTGTCTATGGTATAGAAGACCAGAATTTTCTTCTCCACCTTCTGGAGGTTGGGTTCTTACCAGACCTGAGGTCTGCTGCCTCTCTGGACACTGTAAGTTTCTGTCTGTGTGTATACATCTTTTCTTTCTCTTCAGGAACAGAAATACAGATTTGACAAAAAGACAGAAAGGTAAACTAACAAGGAGTCAAGACTGAACCACACACAAAAAACAGAGAGCCGGCAATAAACAAGGAAACCAACAACAGAAGGATAAATGTCAACACAACAGAAAATAGAACCAAAATACAAAGTTAATCACTACTAAAAAACAGAAGAACTCCAGAAAACTCAAAGCCCATAGGCCCAAGGCCCAGGGAACATGACACTTAGCCTTTGATATTGTTTCTTACTAGCACAACTACGCATTTTATTCACTGTGTATAGTATTCCCCCAGAGGTATAAAAACATATGTACATGCCACACATGTAGTTTCTCTATTACATTGTTATTGTTTCTCTCTATTCTTTGTGTTAGGTTGCTCTGAGTGCCACAGACATGGCACTGGCACTCAACAGGTATCTGTGTACAGCAGTGCTGCCTCTCCTGACTAAATGTGCGCCGCTGTTTGCGGGGACGGAGCCGTTCGCCTCACTAATAGACTCCCTGCTTCATACGGTTTATCGCCTGTCCAAAGGCTGCTGCCTCACCAAAGCTCAGAGGGACTCCATAGAGGAGTGTCTGCTTGCTGTTTGTGGGTAAGATGAAGACATACATGTACATATGAGTCAACCTTTAATGAGTATTTAGCACTTAGTTTACCCTTTTTTAAAAACACATGCTATAGATCGTATTTGATTGTGTTCTTGATCAGCGATGGTACATACCACTAACGTATGGAATCCTCTTAATGTACAGTAAGCTAAGGCCTTCAATGATGCAGCACCTACTCAGGAGGCTGGTGTTTGATGTTCCTCTACTTAATGAGCACACCAAGATGCCTCTGAAGGTGAGAAACAAAGTCAGAAACAAAGTTTGCATGTATAGGAATCAGTGTTCAGGTTGTTGTCTAAAAATGCAATCTATTACATTTTTTTTTTTGTTTTTAATAGTGATGCATTATGCTACTTAATTACTCCCCTAAGAATGCAATTACTACTCATTACATTACATTTTCAGTACTCTATAACATGGCCAAAGATGCATTGTGTTAAATATCAACACTTCACCGCGTTCTTTTGATTCCTCAGAGGCATCTGATGGAAGACAAAACACTGCTCAGTAGATCCTTTCACACTTTATTGTCTCACAAAATTACTTCTAGAAGCGAGATGCGTCCTGCATGACACAGTGCCGCTGTTGCGGCTCAACCAACCAACGGCCGCGGCAGGCTAAACATGAGGACACAGATGACGCGCAACAATAAACACATAAAATACACTTCTGTACCATTTGCTCCTTTTATTCCACATGCAACTGTCCAATATGCAAATCAGCGCCTGGGATTAACTATTAAACAAATGCACAGACTGCACAAACAAATAACTGCTACTCACAAAGAGCTGCACTGGCTACTATGCCAAACTACAACTTGGCCTATGGCATCAATTAGTGCATAAATATACATAAACCATCAAGTTACAGTTAAAATACATCAAAATCATTCAAGCTGAACAGAAAGTTTTGCCTCATGCTCACCCTACCTTTCTGCTCATCAACATCAGGTGCGGTGAACAGGTGAGTGCAACCACATTTATCATCTACCACACCCATGAGACACGCCCCACACCCGTGCACCAATACAGTGAGTCCATTTAAACCAACCCACTTAATCAAAAAAGGAACAACTCATATGGCTCCTACAGCCGCGGATCTCAAAATGGTGACGCACGCTTAACAGTTTTATTATTATTTATTTGGGGTTCAGGGGGTTGGGAAGCTCATCTTGTAACCGGAAGGTTGCCGGTTCGATCCCCAGCTCTGTCTGTCTTGGTCGTTGTGTCCTTGAGCAAGACACTTCACCTACTGCCTACTGGTGATGGCCAGACGGGCCGATGGCGTGATATGGCAGCCTCGCCTCTGTCAGTCTGCCCCAGGGCAGCTGTGGCTACACCTGTAGCTTGCCTCCACCAGTGTGTGAATGAATAGTGGAATTGTAAAGTGCTTTGAGGGTCTCGAAAAGCGCTATATAAATGCAATCCATTATTATTACCAGCTCTCTCATTCTAGTCAAAACAACCATGTTTCAGTAACTTTCCACTAGAAGATGGTTCCCTGTTATCTACTTTCTCCCAGGCAAGGTGGGCGAGAGTCTACAGCTTTCTCCCCCCCAAGGACACGTAGTCTAATGCTTTTATTTTTCAGGGCGTGTCCACTTAATACTACACTAAATGGTTATATGGCATTTTAGTTAATATAAAGCATAGAATTGAGGCACTTCAGATAATAATTACCATTCAACTGTGTGTATTTTTTTACATGCAGTGGGGAACATTCATCAATATGCCAAAAGGTTGATTCAGTTCATCTTCATACACAGCTGACTGCAGGTTTCCCCAACATTATAAACAGTACATTTGCACAATGACTGAACCCAGCCCACTGAAGGAACAATGGGCTGGGAGGTCAGTTCCTTGATCCTTAATATGCAAATTCTCATGACCATCGATCAACAACCACTGATCAAAGCTCATTGATCAAAGCCCACTGATCAACTACCATGAGTCCCATTCACAGACAGTTGGGAAATGGCTGCAATCACAGCATTGTAAGATGGCCAGAGATGTACCCTTAGACCCCCTCCTCGATTTAGAGATGGTCTTTCTCTTTTCATGTAAATGACCTCCTTGACTGGTCATTGTTCATTCAGTGGTGCTAGTTTCAGTCATTATGCAAATATTTATAAGGTTGGGGAAACCTACAGTCAGCTGAGACTGAAGACGTCACTTGGATGATGTTTCTCCCACTGAAAACACACAGATGAAGCATAGAAATGTTCTTACCCAGTGCAAAAAAACAAATGCACACACCAAATTACCATTAGATTTATAAAATATGCGCACTAGCCCTTTGTGGAAAAACTGTAAAATCCATGAAGCACAAATAACAGTATAATTGTATGGTTAGTAACTAATGTTGTTACTGATTAAGTGCATTAAGTTGTTATGGGAAAATATGATTGAATTACAGTAACACCTTACGTACTTATTTGGCTTCAGTCATACATTGACTGGTAATTAATGTGCTTTTGACTTCTCAGCTGTTGACCAATCACTACGAGCGTTGCTGGAAGTACTACTGTTTGGCTGGAGGTTGGGGCAATTTTGGAGTAGCGTCAGATGAAGAGCTGCACCTCTCTAGGAAAATGTTCTGGGGAATATTTGATGCCCTGTCCCACAAGGTGAGGCTCATCTAGTGGTAGCTCAAAGAATGCACACGGGTCGCACTTCTATGGACAAGCATAACAAGGCTGTTACTCCCACTCACTCTTCTCCAAGTTATACCGTCATTGCCTACTACCAGCAACACGATAGAGTCCATAGATGGTGCGTACACCACCCAATGATTCCAAAAGAATCTTGGGCCTCTCATTATGCACATTAGCAAAAAAAACACCAATCAGGACCAAAAGTTGCGGGGAAGCATCCCTCTCATCCTCCAAGTAAAGCCCATTGGGAAAGAGGAGGCAGGGAGCAAGGGAGACAAGTATACCCACTCCTGCCCGTCTCTTCTCCCTATGTTTCTCTAATCTTCGCTGGATAGATTTCTGCCTTTTGTTTGGACTCACTGTTTAATAAAACTCATAATTTATCTGCTGTGCCTGCTTTGGAATTCTCTATTTCAACCCTCACTTCACCCTCATGACAGATTCTGAATATTCCCCAAGTTTATTTGCTTTAAACAAATGATAAACAGACAGCCTTCAATGTTCACAATAATGTATGAAGCAACACACTTACATACTGTGTATGTGTTGTAATGTAGCAGTACGACCAGGAGCTATTTAAACTGGCGCTGCCATGTCTTAGTGCTGTGGCTGGAGCTCTTCCTCCAGAGTATATGGAGTCCAACTACATGGCCATGATGGAGAAACAGTCATCTATGGACTCAGAAGGAAACTTCACACCACAGCCTGCAGACACCACCAAGTATGTACATCTTTTTCTTCTTTGTAACATGTTTACTTGTTTGGCTTACAGTCAGGTTAGAATGCTTTGCACAATGATACAATGATACATGTCTTGTTGTTTTGCCTTTGTATACCAACATGGTGGATTTTAAATCAAACAATCATCATGATATAATTGAAGCAGGAGGTTAACAAAAGTATTGCATTAACTGTTCAAAGCCACTTTTATGCAGATTCCCCCATTTTTAAAGGTGCATAAATGCTCTTCTACTCTGAATAAGCCACTTCAAACTCGCTCACACACACATTATTTATCTAACATTCTTTATTTAAGAAACACATACATGCTTACACTTAACTAGGGTTCAGTATCCTCCCCAGGCACATGTCAACATCCAAATATGAGGAGCCAGGGATTGATTTAGGTAGCAAACTTGCATTTGGTGATAACAGGGGCTCTCTGTAATTTCTAAATCGGCAGTGCCCAAGTTAGTATTAAGAGTGAATAAGCTACCAAACAGGACTTCAGGTTGAAAAACTAAAATAAACATATGAGAGAGATTGGAAGAATTTTAGAAGTGGCAAAACAACAATTTTTTACATTATTAAAAAGAAGGAATTCACTGGTTAGCTCAGCAGCACCAAATGTTAATGATCACAGAATTCTTTTCTGGGTTACGACAAAAACCCTCCTCAACATCTGGCCAAGCCTCAAACACGTGAGGTACAGATACAGCCACTTAAAATAACCACCTCATTCCTGACAGGACAATGACAGGTACCTGGTGGATTCCTGCCTGATGGCCGGTTGATCTGTGACTGTAACGATATTCCCCGCCTGTGACGTGTACAATGCGAACAGGAACAGGTTAACGCCAACAGTGTAATGTCTTGTGCATCATCCAGGGGGCGCAGTGCTAATGGAAGTCCATTCATTTACAGAGGTTGTGCACACTGAATAAGCAAGATACAAAGAAAAAAGTGATGCTTGCATTTTTTGGGTTATTCCTCAGCAATGTTACTGGACATGAAAGCATGGCACGACAATGTCTTTTTTTAATTAAAGCATGAAAATCAAATTTTAAGCAAAAGTTGATGATTGGTTGGTCCTGTAAGAGAAAAGTATATTTTTAGAGTTACAAAAGGTCAGACAGAGAGCACCATGACAGCAATAACAATGTAATGATGCTTTTAATGATGAAATATGTCGGGCTCTGTTCTAAATTTATAGGTGTCAGTGAAACACTACTGTACTGCAGGAGGGGAACCAGAGCATCTACTGTACATGTGTGGGCATTCCAGCCATGCCAGTTACTGTATGCATTGGCTTTGCTAATAAATGAACAGTCATAGCGCCATCACAGATAGTTACGTTTGGCAGTACTGGTGAAATCACATTTGTCTGACTCCTCTTATAACATTACCCTGTGAAATGGACACCTGTGAAATGGACACTCCAAATGCAACAACAGAGACGGTGGCTGTCCCTCAAAAAAGTGTCTAACCTTTCAGTTACTAAATCAATGCAGTAGTTCATGTTAAATTTTAATTTAAACATGCCCCAACTGCACAACAATATGTATGTGTGTGTGTTGTCTGCCAGAAATATTTGGCACTTAATTTTAATTTTTCTGATGATTAAATAAGGTCAGTGAACTGCTGGAGAGAACCAGGAGGGTCTGGCACTGTACTTAAAACTATTGGTAATTCCCGCCAGTTAAACTTTCCCAATAAATGAACAGTCATAATGGTAATGATCACAGTCCTGGCTGCTTATTCAAGCTGTCTGTCACTAATCTTGGTATTTCACCTTTGCAAATGTCAATACTCCGGTTCAAAAATTTTGCAGTCAATAAATGCTACACGTCCCACAAATAAGTGTCCAACCTGCAGCATGTATGTATTTATTTAGTTATAGGTGGGAAAACTCCACCTGCTACAGGTAGGACAGAATTAACAGTTATTAGTGTTCAAAATGGTCTTAATGAGCGATTATACAAACAGCGTTTCCAGCGCCCACAGATAACAATTTTTTTTCAACTCTGGAATCAGGAGATTATTAACAGCTGATACTTATTTTATACTTTTCCATATCTTTCTTGGGATTGTGCAATCAAAGCTTCATCATCATCATTTGACCCTCAACCTGAATGTAAAGAATAAACCACAATTTATTGGAAAGAACTGTCGGAATCCTGACAGCGAATAAATAAATAAACACTTTAATAACGCAATTTGTTAAATATGTTACGTAGATCTCTTAAGAGTAGTTTTACTAATAATGTATGGGTCGCATCATTTTAAAATGCAGTAAGTTGCCTGCTGTGAACCACCTTTCTTTTACTCTCCGTCCACGCTCTGCGCATCTCTGATAAATCGTTGCAGGATTTTTACAGACAGGTAAGAGAGGGCAGTGGATTCTTTGGTCACACAGTAGGTTCAAACAGTTCTCCGACCCCCCACAGAAGGCCAACAACTTCCAAACCCCAGCCCAGATATCCTCTCTATGCCGTCTTTAACACTTGTAAATGGTATTTCAGGAATCATTGACAGGAAGTTTTTACAGAACGCTGTTGTAAAAACAGTCACTGTCTTTGTATTTTCCCGAACCCCCATCTCTGCCTGTCTGTGCATCTTAATGAATGTCATTAATGTGTTTTCTCTTTTAATAAAAAATAATTACAGAAGAACTTTTAGTTTTTACATTACTGTTAAAAATCCCATTTTTAAAAGTATGCAGTTGAGAGTTTGTTGCTAAAACTGGTGTTTTAGTAGCAGACCTGCGTTTGCAGACCTGCAAACATTGTGAGATCATGTTGAATTCATAACAGCGTGTAACTTATAAATATGCAGAAGCAATTTTCACTTGATGGAATGATCTGACAAGTCAGAATATGCCTGTTCAGTTTATTTAGGCTGCTCAGTCCAGAAACAGTTTTCAGCACAGAGGTGCATTCATGAAAACTCCGTCTTTTTTTTTAATCTTGGGAGAGCACGTGCTCTCCTCCTCAAAACAAATCGAAGGTTTCAAAGGAAACAACAAAAACTGATTATCAAGTAGGAAAGCCTTAAATTCATGGAATTCACATAGTAGCATAGACTGTTTGTTTTTGATAGTCTTCTAATGTCCACTATGAGGTTTCTTCATTTTTTTGTTCACATTTCTAAAGACATAGCCCAGCCCAAACAGCTGATACGTTGCACCTGCACATCTGTCAAGTTGACAGTGGTTGAATACACTTTCATTGAAAAAACATTCCCCTCTAAAGTATGAAGACAGGACTTAAAATGATTCAAAAAGCCAATGTCCAAAGAACAAACACCTTCAACGTTGTTCTTTGAAGCCTTCAGGAGAACTTAAAAAAGGAACAATTAGGAACAATTCTTATGTAAAATATGGCTCAAGACTTTTGCACAATTTAAGAGATTAAAGAAATCTAAAGAATAAATCAAAATATTAAGTTGCATTCTAACAGAAAAAAATGAATAACAATGCTATTCATTCAAACAGGTCTGAAGAAGTAACAACCCAGCCAACAATAGGCTAAATGAAGTTTTACCAGTTTCAGAAGTAACCTCCACATCTGGGTTGGGATCTATGAGGAAGCTTGTGTGCAAGAATATTATTTTTCTGTATTTATTTTCTTTTAAATTGTTTCTACTAGATTAGATTGAAATGGAAGAACGGATGGATGTTTACAGGAAATAGTTTTGGTGATTTGCAGTGTCAAATGACTGAATGGTCAAACCAACTGTAAAGTTTGATCCATGTATTTAACATTTTCAAAACTTAACTACTATAATGGGTGAAGAGGTCTCCAACAAACATCATGAAAAGAATGTGAAATTCAACTGAGTTTTATTTAATAGCTCCAAATCAAAGTAGTGGCCTTAATGTGCTTCATATTATAAAGCAGTGGCCTAGGCAGTGTTATGGTACGTGTATGGACTGGTCTCAGCTGGCTCACTAGTGCTAACCGATAGTTAACTGATAGTGTAGCGTTGACTGCTGAGAGACGTAGCAGGATAAATTCCTAAGTGTACAGTCTGGCGATTAACACATTTGAAATAATAAAAAAAGTTATGAGCATAACTGTATATTTTACATTCAGTCTTTGATACAGGACTCCATAATGCTCCACTGGAGTGCCTTCAGTCATTTCCTGGCACTGGACAAAAATCCAGATGCAGATTTCTATTTTCTCATCTTTGTCTTTCTGTTTCTAATGGTTTGTTTTTTCTCACTTTGACAGTGTGACTGTTCCAGAGAAACTGGATTGTTTTATAACCAGATATGCGGAGCACATCCATGAGAAGTGGTGTATAGAAAAGGTATGTATGATTTTTATTCTTGTTCTGTGTTGTATTTCCTGATCATACTGTTTTTTCCCCTCACCATGACGACAAAAACAGTGTGGTACATCAACAGTCTTTCACAGTCACTGATAACAAATGCACCCAATGATTACACATAGAAGAACACACCCCACAGCTATAATATATAAAACATTCTGTTACATACAGGGAGTGCAGAATTATTAGGCAAATGAGTATTTTGTCCACATCATCCTCTGCATGCATGTTGTCTTACTCCAAGCTGTATAGGCTCGAAAGCCTACTACCAATTAAGCATATTAGGTGATGTGCATCTCTGTAATGAGAAGGGGTGTGGTCTAATGACATCAACACCCTATATCAGGTGTGCATAATTCAACGTCCTTTCCTTTGGCAAAATGGGTCAAAAGAAGGACTTGACAGGCTCAGAAAAGTCAAAAATAGCGAGATATCTTGCAGAGGGATGCAGCAGTCTCAAAATTGCAAAGCTTCTGAAGCGTGATCATCGAACAATCAAGCGTTTCATTCAAAATAGTCAACAGGGTCGCAAGAAGCGTGTGGAAAAACCAAGGCGCAAAATAACTGCCCATGAACTGAGAAAAGTCAAGCGTGCAGCTGCCAAGATGCCACTTGCCACCAGTTTGGCCATATTTCAGAGCTGCAACATCACTGGAGTGCCCAAAAGCACAAGGTGTGCAATACTCAGAGACATGGCCAAGGTAAGAAAGGCTGAAAGACGACCACCACTGAACAAGACACACAAGCTGAAACGTCAAGACTGGGCCAAGAAATATCTCAAGACTGGTTTTTCTAAGGTTTTATGGACTGATGAAATGAGAGTGAGTCTTGATGGGCCAGATGGATGGGCCCGTGGCTGGATTGGTAAAGGGCAGAGAGCTCCAGTCCGACTCAGACGCCAGCAAGGTGGAGGTGGAGTACTGGTTTGGGCTGGTATCATCAAAGATGAGCTTGTGGGGCCTTTTCGGGTTGAGGATGGAGTCAAGCTCAACTCCCAGTCCTACTGCCAGTTTCTGGAAGACACCTTCTTCAAGCAGTGGTACAGGAAGAAGTCTGCATCCTTCAGGAAAAACATGATTTTCATGCAGGACAATGCTCCATCACACGCGTCCAAGTACTCCACAGCGTGGCTGGCAAGAAAGGGTATAAAAGAAGAAAAACTAATGACATGGCCTCCTTGTTCACCTGATCTGAACCCCATTGAGAACCTGTGGTCCATCATCAAATGTGAGATTTACAAGGAGGGAAAACAGTACACCTCTCTGAACAGTGTCTGGGAGGCTGTGGTTGCTGCTGCACGCAATGTTGATGGTGAACAGATCAAAACACTGACAGAATCCATGGATGGCAGGCTTTTGAGTGTCCTTGCAAAGAAAGGTGGCTATATTGGTCGCTGATTTGTTTTTGTTTTCTTTTTGAATGTCAGAAATGTATATTTGTGAATGTGGAGATGTTATATTGGTGTCACTGGTAAAAATAAATCATTGAAATGGGTATATATTTGTTTTTTGTTAAGTTGCCTAATAATTCTGCACAGTAATAGTCACCTGCACACACAGATATCCCCCTAAAATAGCTAAAACTAAAAACAAACTAAAAACTACTTCCAAAAACATTCAGCTTTGATATTAATGAGTTTTTTGGGTTCATTGAGAACATGGTTGTTGTTCAATAATAAAATTATTCCTCAAAAATACAACTTGCCTAATAATTCTGCACTCCCTGTATGTATGCTGTTTGGCAAACTTTACGGTATACTATACTTTAAGCCAATGATTGACATAAATGTCAATATACCAGCTTATTCTGCTGATACTTTTTTAGAGAAAGAAATATTTCTTGTAAACATTGAATAACATTGAGGGGAAAATGTTTGTGTGCTTTTTAAAAAATTCGTAGTGTTTCTTGTTGTAATCACGAAATGTAGCAAAATAGAACTGCTTTTGGTTGCTGTAAAATCTGATCTGTAAATGTGAACTTATATTTTGTAGTTTTCCAATGGCTGGTCATATGGAGACCAGATGTGTGAAATCAGCAAGAGCCATCCACTCCTGAAACCATACAAAAGCCTGTCTGAAAAGGTAGTCTGCATGCAGACATCTTTCTGTGGAAGTTGTGAGCTTTCTATATTTTACAAAAGATTTGTATAGTTTGTGTGAGTGCTACATTTGGGTCAGTGATAGCTTAGTAATGATGAAAAACAGCATGGCATGAATCTGTATTGAATCACAGGTAGCTCTCCTGGCTGGACAGCTACCTGTGTTTACAGTTTGCTGAAATACTACACCAAACTCATACCTGAAAACTGAATGAGTCAGTTTTTACTCCTTAGCAGTAAAAGGCTGATAGGGTGTTGTCGTCACCCTGGTGGCTGAGCGTGAACACCTACGTTTGTGAATGCAGTAACTCAAAAACGTAGGAGCCTCTAATTGATACCACAGGTAAAGATGTGAGATGAGTTTGAATCTCACTGACCTCACGGTCAGAGGTTAAGTTTTTGATACTACGGGTGCATTTACTAAAAATGTCAGAGGAGATAAAATCTCAGTGACCTCGACCTCAAGGTCAAAGTGAGTTTTCTGAAATTCTTGTGAATGAGGTGATGTAGGATTTTGAAATGATACCATCGGTATATCTGCTAAAAGGCTGAGGGGTGCCACTTTTCACCAGTGTTTTTTTTCTCTTCTCTTTCTTTTAGATAAACTTTAGATATTTATTTACATACACTTCATCTCCATTGTGTTATATAATATTTGTTGCAAAAGAGAAACGTATAAGTTTTATTATTTAATGATTACAGTGGCTTGCAAAAGTATTCAGCCCCCTTGAACTTTCCCACATTTTGTCACATTACAGCCACAAACATGAATCAGTTTTATTGGAATTCCACGTGAAAGACCAACACAAAGTGGTGCACACGTGAGAAGTGGAACGAAAATCATACATGATTCCAAACATTTTTTACAAATAAATAACTGCAAAGTTATCAAATGAGATTTACTAATTGAATGAATGGAAATGTATCAGCTGATCTGGGAACAGACATGTGATCAAATGATCCTGCAGAAGATCATTTGTTGGTGTGTCTGAGTTCATGCTTTGTTCGGTTTTTGCAGTACATCTGAAAGTAAACTGTGACTTTGCAGGATAAAGAGACATACTGCTGGCCCATCAGAGAGTCTCTGAAGACCATGCTTTCATGGGGTTGGAGCATTGACAGGATCAGAGAGGGAGACTCTGTCAACCTTCACAACAAGCCCAGAAGGATATCACAGGCCAGTCAGGTGTATATGAACACCACCTATTCTTACATTTGTTCCCGAGGTACTCATTATGGATCAAAGGGAAAGGTGACATCATATATAATGCTGTGTGTTCAATCTCCAACAGCTTTCTTTTGAAGGAGCTTCAGCTTTCAGTCCAAGACCCACTGATATGAGTAATGTGACATTGTCCAGAGACTTGCAGGTAAATTATTCACAAGAACACAATGCATGCAAAGCCAGATTACTCATGGGAGCTGATAATGCAGATTGATTGATGGATGAATTGATCAGTGCAGTGTAAAAGAGTCACATGTCAAACATTTACTTCTCCAGTCAATGGCAGAGCTGCTTGCAGAGAATTATCATAATATCTGGTCCAGGAAAAAGAAACTGGAGCTGGAAGCCAGAGGTAAATCTTACACAGCAAACACACAAACAGGGTGTTCCTTGTTTCTCTGCCATCACAAACAGATAACACAGAAAGCTTGACTTCTTTTTTATGCATAGCCTGTAAAAATAAAACAGATGGAATTCTGCGAAGTGCTGTTCAGAAGATCAATACCATTTCCCCACACTTCTGCTTTACAGTTGCTGTTATAGCAACTTTACCCAACCCTTTGATTTTTGTTGCATATTAACTGAAATGCCATACAATCATTTTGGCATGGCAGTGTTTCTGTTAGAAGCTTGTCCATTTTGGTGTTTTGTTATTAATTATTTTATTTTTTGCTTTTAAATTAAACACAGCATGCTTATACAGATTCAACTGAGAACATTTAGCATTTGTGAACTTATAAGCATGAAAAAAGAAAAAGAAGGAGAAAAAAGAAGAAGAAAAAAATTATAACAATATTAACTAAATAAAGAGTAAAATAAAATAAGAAAATTCACGCGGAGTGTGAGGCATGAATTATGATCAGTTAATTTTTAAGAATTCTAGAAATGGCTGCCAAATCGTACAAAAACTCGCCAGTTTCCCTTTTCTATCAAATCTTATCTGCTCCACCCGGGCCACAGACACCATCTCATTAAGCCACCTGTTAAAAGACGGGGCCGAAGAAGACCGCCACTGTAAAAGAATACGTTTCTTTGCAGCCAACATACCCATTGTAATTATCTGTTTTTGTGGAAAGGAAAAAGATTCGATTGATGCAAATGATCCAAGTATAGCCAGTGTATCATCAAGCGGTACTTTTTTCCTAAATTGGTTTGAAAACCACGTAAAAATCTGGCTCCAAAAAGCTTTCAAGACAGGGCAATGCCAAAATAGATGTGCAAGGAAACCTTCACCGATATTACATCTGTCACATAAGGGGGATACAGAATTATAGATCCGGTTAAGTTTAAGTTTAGAAAAGTGTAATCTGTGAATGACTTTAAACTGGATTAGTTTATATCTGGCGTTTATTGAGCCTTTCTGAATGTTGGACAAACAGTTTGACCATTGGTCCTCAGACAGGAACACCGAGGTCTTCAGCCCATGTATTCTTAATTCGATCAGAATCAGCTGGGATTGTAAAGCACTTCACAAACTGAGATATCGGATGTTTATAATCTGCTTTCCGAATTATATCAAAGTAAGTATGACTTAGTGGCTTCAGTGGAAAGTCTGAAAAGTTTCGTTGAACAAAATTCCTTATTTGAAGATAACGAAAAAAATGTGATTGAGGTAACTGAAACTTTTGTTGAAGTTGGAGGAAAGACACAAATCTGTCATCTATATATAAGTCCTCAATGCATTTCAATCCTTTTTCCCCCCATTCTAAAAACACCCTCTCCATTTTACCTGGTTTAAACATGTAGTTATGTATTATTGGTATTCTTACTGAAAAGTCAGGTAGTTTAAGAGATTTCCTAATTTGACTTAATATCTTTAAGGAGTGTTTAACAACAAAATTACGACTGATCGAATTATTAGAAGAACCCGTGTTAGAAAACAATAAGACCGGTAATGAGGCTTCAGATACTGTTGCTGCCTCTGCCTGGAGCCAGACAGGAAGCTTATCATAACAATAATCAGTAGGCGAACCTCACTGCCAGTGCAATAGAGCTCTTGAATTTGCTGCCCAGTAATAATGTCTAAACACAGGGAGACCCAACGCCCCCCACTGGAAGTATTTTTTTGAAGATGAGCCTTGGATATCTGAGGGGGTTTTCCTGCCCAAATGAATGAAAGAATCAATGAATCAAGCTGCTTAAAAAATTTAAGTGGCAAATAAATAGGAAGGTTTTGAAAAAGATATAAAAATCGTGGCAAAGACACCAACTGCATTTATTCGACCAATCAGAGACAGAGGAAGCAGTTTCCATTTTCTAATATTGTCTTTGAGCTTGTCCAGCATTTCCAAGAAATTCCATTTATAGAGGAGTTTGGGATTTTTAGAGATCTTAAGGCCAAGGTAGGTAAAAGATGTAGTCACTAACTTGAATGGGAGTGAGCTGAGGAACTTTGGGCATAGATTATGTGTCATTGGCATAAATTCAGATTTGTCCCAATTGATCATATATCCTGATAATTTCACAAAGTGTTTAATGCAATTTAAAAGATTAGGGAATGAAATTTCTGGTTCGGAAAGGCAGATCAGTAAATCATCTGCATACATATTAACAAGACTTTCAACATTCCCAAATTTAACTCCCTGTATACCAGGGTGGTTTCTTATGTTAATGGCAAGGGGCTCCAGAGCTATATCAAAAGGAAGCAGTGAGAGGGGATCCCCCTGTCTCACTCCACGTTGTAATTGAAAGGGGGAGGATTTATCTGCGTTAGTGAGAATGCAGGACACAGATAAATCATTTTAATCCAATCCCTAAAATATTCCCCAAAACCAAATTGTTTTAGAGTCTCAAATATATAAGACCATTCAATCTGCTCAAATGCTTTTTGGGCATCCAGAGAAAGTACTGCTGTTTTAGCCTCTTTTCCATAACCTGAGTAAATTGTATTTAATAATAAACGGACATTATTAAATGACCATCTACCAGGAGTAAATCCTGTTTGATTAGGATGTATAATTGTTGAAATATGTTTGCTCAATCTTGTAGCTAAGGCTTTGGTTATGATTTTATGATCACAATTTAAAAGAGCAATGGGTCTATAATTTGCTGGGTCGCCTTCCTCCTTTCCAGTTTTGTGAAGCAAACAAATATTTGCCTCGTAAAGTGAAGTTGGTAACCTTTTATTTTTAACGGAGTCATTTATCATCCTAAGCATGAGAGGAGTAATTTTATTTTGGAAGGCTTTATAGAATTCATTACCGAATCCATCTGGGCCAGCTGTCTTTCCAAGTGGTAAGGCTTGGATTGCTCCTAAAAGATGGTTTTCGGAGACAGGGGAATCAATTTCATCTCTCAGGGCTTCATCTAATTGGGGGATAGAAGAAGAAGTTGCTAAAATCACTTTGAGAGGGTTTAATTTTACTAGAATACAGATCTTTATAGAATTTGGTAAAACAAGTATTAATTTCCTTTGGATTGGTACTTACTTTACCGGATTTTATTATCACTTTTTGAATTGCATTGTGGTGTTTTGAATAGATGAAAATTCGATCTCAAAGTTGTGATGGACCACCAGTAACCTGGTAGATGTTAAGATAAGATAAGATAAGATAAGATAAAACTTTATTAATCCCTCGGGTGGGTTCCTCTGGGAAATTCTGTTCCAAATAAGCACAGCACCGACAGAAGTTATAGAGTTACAGAATATTATATATATATATATATATATATATATATATACACACACATATATAAATACAAAGACATATATAGATAAAAATATACAAAGGGGATAAATAGAATAAATAGGAATAAAATAAAAATAAAAATACAAGTGGATTGCACATTTCAAGTATGGAGTCTATTGCACCGTTGACTATTAACAAAAAGTATTGCACAAAGGTAATTGCACAGTGAGGTGAAGAGGCACTACAGCTTAGTTGTTCCCCCCTCCTTTGTCCTCCTGTCTCCCCTCCCTCTCCCCTCCAGAGAGGAGTTAAACAGTTTGATGGCGTGTGGGACAAAGGAGTTTTTAAGTCTGTTGGTTCTTGTCTTGGGGAGAAGCAACCTGTCACTGAACAGACTCTTCTGGTTGTTTATGGCCGTGTGCAGAGGATGCCCAGCATTGTCCATAATGTCCAGCAGATGTCACATAGTTAAGTGCTGCCACAGTCTGTTATCTTTCTTCTCCGCCCTGCTGCTCTGTTCCAGGTGGAGGAAACCACCCACTGCTGGTTCCTTACGACACATTGACTGCCAAAGAAAAATCCAAAGACAGGGAAAAAGCACAAGATATCCTTAAGTTCCTCCAAATCAATGGTTACATTGTGTCCAGGTTGGTCCAACTATTTTTGAAATTTTTAACATGCATAGATAGTGGGTGCATAACAGTTTGTCTTTGGCGTTTGTTTTCAGATTAGAAGATCAATTTCATAAAAGTTCAATTTTTCTAAAACGTCTAACTCAGAAAATACAACATTAGTGTGTGTAGTCCAGCGCTGGAGTGTGGATTTGATTTAACTTAACAAAAGCAGTGTACAACACATTTTTAAAAAGTTGAGAAATGCAAATAAAAGGAGAATATCCTTTGTGCTGATTCCAGAGGTGTGCAGTCGCAGGAGCTAGACACTCCTGCCATAGAGAAACGATTTGCCTACACCTTTCTCCAGCAGATCATCACCTACGTGGACCAGGCACACCAACACATGATGGAGTTTGGTAAGAATCTTCTCATGCCTGTAAGAGCCACTTGTTTACATCACCAACCTGGTTGTTGTCCATGATACAACAACCATGATACTTTTGCCTCATTCGGTGAAACAAGTTTGTCGTCCTCTTTTAGCAGGAACGTTTTTTGTTTTTTGCATATTTTGCCAAGTACAATGCTTTGAGGAAGGTTGTGGAAGTAGCTCTCTCTTTAGATACTAAATTGTCACTGGAGGCTAAAACAGTCTTGGGGTCTTGCTCTGAGACATTCCCAGATTTTTCTCTTTTGTTTTTCACACTAGGAAACGTGAAAGCATGGTGTTGTTATAGCACTGATATAGCAATATGACACTTTTTTATTTGGAGTTTTTACCTGGTTAGATGCAGGGCTGGGTTTTGTATGCAGACAGAGTTGCAACCTGTTTGTAAGGTAGTAAGTAATCTATAAGACAGTGGACATGACAAGACGGTGGTATGCTGAAAATTTCTCTACATTTTTCCTCCCTGTCCAGGATGTGTACATCTTCATCATTGAAAGAGTGTCCACTGGCCTGTAGGTGTAAATAGGCTGCAGAGTCCTGGTCTGACGAGTTAGCTCTTCTGTGTTGTGCCGTCCGCTTATCCAGAGGTTGTTTTGTTTCCCCGGCAATCCTCCTGGCACTTAACAGCGTACACTATATTACTCTGTTTACTCTGTTTGTGTTGGGGGACCTGATCTTTGGGGTGGATCAATTTTTGGTGCAGCGTCTTTTGGGACGAGCCACAGAGAGTCTGTGTTTAGAAAAAAATGCATCTCAGCTGTTCCGATACTCCTGACACCTGAGGACTCACTAAAGGTTTTCGTCTTAGGCAGCAGTCGTCCTTCTCTCCTGGATCAACTGGAGCAAGTTCTTTCCCAGCTGGGATAACCACATTTACTCGGGGCCTTCTTGATGTGATGTTGTTCTGCTTCCCTGGCTGCTGTGTCAGTGGGGATGGTGTTCGCTCTGTGTTGTAGCGTCCTGATGACGCCCAGTTTGTGCTCCAGTGGATGATGAGAGTCAAACCTTAGATACTGATCCGTATGCGTAGGTTTACGGTACACATCAGCTTTCAGATGTCCCCCGTTACTGATGGAAATCTCACAGTCTAAGAAGGCTAACCTGCCACTTTTCATATCCTCCCTCGTGAACTTGAGTGTGGACTGTGGTACATCCTGAGATTTGATTTTCACCCAGATTTGTCATCCACAGACCTGAACCAATGACTTGGTGGTGTTCCAGGGTAGGATAGCAAATCCCTCTTTTCCACGTCTTCCATATAAAAGTTGGTCACAACGGGTGAAACAGGGGAACCCATGGCACACCCATGTTTCTGCCTGTAGTACTGACTCTTGCATATAAAATGGGTGGAATGAAGACACAGTTCCATACTTGGTTGGTGCTGAGAGTGACCCTGTTGCTGAGGTTGGGGTCAATCTCTTACAAACTATCTCCACTGCTTCAGTGGCTGGAACACAACTAAAGAGAGACGTAACCTTATACGAGACCATTGGTTTATCTGCCCTGCCCAAACCAGTGTTCCTCCAGGGAGGTCAAGGAGGCCATTTACAAAAAGGAAAGACCATCTCTGAATCCAGGAGGAAGCCTAAGGATACATCTTTCACCATCTTAGAATACTGTGATTGCAGCCATTCTCCAACTCTCTGTGAATGGTACTCATGGTCATTGATCATTTGCATATTAATGACCATGAAACTGACCTCACAACCCATTGTTAGTCAGTGGTGCTAGTGTCAGTCATTATGCATATCTACTGTTTAAAAGGTTGGGAAACCTGCAGTAAGTTGAACCTGACGAAGTCACTTGGATGAAATGTTTCTCCCTCTGAAAACGTCCAGATGAACAAAATCAACTTTACATGGATGATTGCACATGCATCAATACACTGTTTGGTGTAGTTTCTCAAGCTGTTGTCACAGTCACAGTCAAGCTGGGGACGTTTGTCAGATGTGTGGGGATCAGATCTTCAGAGTTCACTTGGAGGGAAGAATGGTAGCAAGGCAAAATCACAGAAGGTAGTGAGGGTGTGTGGATGAGGCTCCACTGGACTGTGAACTAAACCTGCTGAACCAGTTGAAGAAATTGGTTTAGTGTTCATTTCTGAATTTAATTCATAACATGATTATAGAATTATCAGATTTCTCTTGTGCCCTGTTACCTGACTGTTCATTGGACTCCTTATGCGACCCAGTGGTAAAAATTCTAGAAACACCTCTGTGTGGCTCAGAGGTAGAGTGGCTTGTCTGCTTCTCTCCTCCAGTTCTTATTTTAAAGTGTCCCTAAACATAAGACTGAACCCCAAATCCAACCATCAGTTTGCATGTGTGTGCTACAGGAAAGGGTTAAAGTATAGTGAGGATAGCACTTAATGAATGTGTTCATGTGTAAGTAAAGTAAGCATAGAAAAGAACAACTTAAATACCAGTCGAGTCCTGTTAGTCCCTCAGATTTCAAGCTCGTGGCTACACAGCTGTGGCAGCTCGCACAGTAGAGTTTAGCCTTTTTCTGTGGCTCAGAGGAATTTCAAATACTATGCAAGATAATGCAAATGTAAAAAAAAAAAAAAGGAAAATCTTATTATTTAGTGAACTGTTTGCATAAAAAAATTATGTTTTTATATTTTCCACAACTTAAATTCATCAGCCCACACTCACTGCATTCTGTCTGTTGTAGATGTGGGAACACGGCCACAGGGAGAGAAGATTCCTCATGAGCAGCAGATCAAGTTCTTTGGAAAGGTGATGAAATTCTTTTTGACTATACACTTATTTTTCTTGTTTTGTTTTATTAAGTTTATATATTAGATTTAGTTTTTTGTAATCAGCAACAGAATTCAAAATTAAGTTATCAGGTTGACTAAAACTGCAAATAATTATGATCTCTTCTTCCAAATTGACACAGAGCAGAATAAGCATTTGACTGACTCTGTGCGTTCCACATAACTCAAAGCAAAATGTGTAAATTTCAGGCTTTTCCTGGTTTGTGCCTGTTCAAAATCCTCTGTAATGGTTAGCTAAAGAGGCACAGTGACAGGACAGTGAAGGCATGGACACAGTTTTTGATGATGTGACGTTGTATCTGTAGTGCAGAATTTTAGGGGAAGAGCAATGAACATAAAAATCATTAGTTACTAAATTTGTGGCAGGTAATTTACTGAAAAGTGTGCTAATAATTAACTCAAAAAAAGAATATTTCACTAGCAGGGACCACATCTTTGGTAACGATGGGCGATGAGGGATGAGGAAGTGTGAATAGTGCTGCGTTTTGTGGAAGGCCTTGAAGGGGACTGGCGACGGCTCTCGGGCCGGGCATGAAAATGAGAACAGCAGGTATTGGAGAAGGGGGGTTTTTATAGCCTGAGGCCAGAGGGGGCGTGAAGGAGGAGTGGTCCCGCTCCTGAAATTCAGATGATATCTCCACTTAGTTTGGCACCTGATAATGCTCAAAGTGTTCCATGTATAGAAAGTTATGTATTTTATTAAAACTGACCCAAAAAGTTTCTGAAGACTAAAATCAATAGTATTGACAAGCTCTGAGGCTTCATGTCTCACTCCTAGGTCGTCCTGCCGTTGGTGGATCAGTACTTTAAAAACCACAGGCTGTACTTCTTGTCCACGGCCATCCATCCCATCAGCAGTGGTGGCCATGCCTCTAACAAGGAGAAGGAAATGGTGACCAGGTGAGCATGGCCAGCATTACAACAACAGTAAAAAGTCAGGCATATTGTTGAAAGGAATAAAACATGAGAATGTCTTATTGCCTAAATATTGAATGTCTGGTCCTATGGGCTCTTTCCTCTGTGTTCCTCTCATTTGATTGCCTCACACTTTTGTCTTCCTCTTTTGTCTTCCTCTTCTTCCATTCTGCCTCTTCTTCTCATCTTCCATTAAATCTTTTCAGTCTTTTCTGCAAACTGGGAGTTCTTGTCAGACATAGGATATCCTTGTTTGGTAAGGACAGTGTAAACATTCGAGTTAACTCCCTAAAGATAAAATATTTGATTTTCAAGCCAATTTTCTTAAAAGATGGAAAACTGCAACTGTGTTTATTAGCTTGCTGTCTGTTTCCCTGTTTTTGATGGCACGTTGTGGTTTATCCTGGCATGTTACCAACACATTTAGACTTTTTGAATAGTGGAAACATTTGCAAGAGTTTATTTTCACTATGCAGCCTTGTGAAAAACTAAGTACACCCCATGATTCAGTTAATTGGAAAAACACCTTTAGCAGCATTGCTGTAGTTTTGGTTTTCTATGTGAGTTTTTCAGTCTCTTATGTTGTTGTGAAAGAGTTCTGGCCCAGTCTCCTTTACAATGTTGTGTCAATTCTTTAAGGTAGGTATTTATTCATGAATAGCTGTCTCAAGATCTTGCCACAGGATTTCAGTTGGGTTCATGTTTGGCACCTTGATTGTTTTCTTTTCAGCAATTCTGTTGTATTTTTGGGCCAAGCTTTAGCAGTCAGACCAAAGGCTTCACATATGAGTCCAGAATACTTAGATATGCAGAGAGGTTCATTGTCAGTTCAGTGACTGCGAGGTGCCCAGCTCCTGTGGCTGCAATACAAGCCCGTCACCAATCCCAGAAGTCTTGTGACATCTTTGCTCTTTGTATTCTTTGTTCAGATTGAACTTTACCTAAACCTAAAACATGTTGTCATGGTCTTTTTAAAGAGAGGAGGCTTACTCCTTGTTCAATCTATTTCTAACTGTGCTGTCATGAAAGGTAATATTTAACATGCTAACTGAGACGATCAGTCTTCAGTCTGAGTTGTAGCTTATGTCTTTTCAGCAATTCCTCTGAGCATTGTTACAGTCTGACTTTAAGGTGCATTTTCTGGCATGCCCAGTCCTGGGAAGATTATGGCCTGATGTTAACACATCAGTGATCCAGATGAGCAAACTGCAAAAAAAGGGTCACATTTGCTAATTGGCAATAATTGAAGTGCATTTGAAGGACATCTGGCTACTACTTACCCTGTTAATTCCTGTTGAATTATTACTTGTGTACTCAGTTTTATACAGGACTGCATGGAGTCCTATGGAAACTTTTTTCTGACTGACTGTATTTTGATACATAGCACTTCTACTGCAGTTTACTTTTAAACTGCAGTACATTCCTCCTGGAATATATCAGACGGGAGCTTCATAAGCTAACTTGTAATTGGTGCAGGTGTCTGCAGGGATGTCACGATACCAGAAAGTTTTAGCCTGTATACTTTTGATATATGATAAATATGATACCACTCACACATACAGTGACAGACTGAACAGACTTTTCTTTCCTCCAATGAAAAATACCAATACTATCTAGTTTTTCTACCAGTGACTTGGTAGCAAAGTATGAGTTGTCGTGGCATCCCTAAGTGTGTTTGCATGCATGGTATTGTGGGTGTATAAATCCTCATCACTGTGTCTTCAAAGGAAAAGGATGTTCCATTTCTTCAGACTCAAAAATGGGCACTTTAGAAACATATTGTCAAAAATGAAAGATAATTATTAGTTGCATGTAAAGCAAAAGCTGTTAGAATATCAATTATGCTGATATTTAATGGCTTTTGCTATCAGCCACTGATGACAGGGTAAAAGTGTAACATTTCCACTTAACATAAACTTTATTTTATAATTGTTTATTTATTGTTTTTCCAAGGAACATCATTTTCCTCAACATAACATAACAGTTGTTGTGTAAGTGTGGTTTTGTGCTAAAAATTTCACATTCAAGACAGATACTATGTGAAGCCTTTGTGCTCCATGATGTGAGTTTTCAGTTTCACAGCTAATTCTCTCTGCTCACCAGGGAACAATGCCACTTCCATTGTCAACTGTCTGCAGATACTGGGACAAAGCCTGGATGCCAGGTAAAAATGTGACCAGTTGTGACCTCATAATGATGAATGACGGGAATGCTTTCAGCTTTCAATGGAAAAACATAAATGAATAAAGCAAAAGAACAAATACAGAAAAATTAACATGAATCAACGCAGATTTTCAAAAATAAGTACCACAGAGAAAAGGAATCAGTGACCTTAACCCAAAGCAGTATGAACTACACTGAGTGTGGTAGTCGTTAATATAAGCTGCAATATTAGCTGTCAAGAGATAGCAGTCCTCTTTTAAACAGTGGTAAAGTCTGTGTTTGAAGGGCAGAGACGTAATAACAAACTAGTGTATCAGCCAGGAGACCAAAGTTTAGTTAACAGGTGTTTGACAGAAATCCGAGTCAATGAATGCCGTAAAATACAAACTCTTACATAAGTAAGCCTAGACTACAAAGTTTAGTTCTCAATGCAAGTGATAAAACCCATAATTTCAAATTATAGCTGGCTGAAATAACAAGATTAAAAAGATTAAAAAGAATCTAAGAAAATAGCACAGTATAGCTATAAGCACAGGTTTGATGGATGTGTTTCTGTCTGGAAACATCATGAAAATTCAGACTGATAAAGGATAATCATTATGTGCGGCTATTACCTCAGATAATTATGTGTTTCATTGTGTGACTCCCCTCTCTAAATGTTTTGTACTTTTAGAAGCAAAGTTTAACGAGGCCTCTCACAAAAATAATCGTCAACACCATTTCGTTGGAAACTCAGTAAAATCCTGACAGCGTTGAATGAATAATATTTACTAGCAAATACTGGTAAAATTGCCCCGTAGTTATCAGACTGGTTGAATGTGCCCATATTTTCTCAAAGTGCTTTCTTCGTGTTTGAAAAAAGAACATCTCTTGTCAAGATATTAATGTAACTCTATCAGGACAGTGATGAAGACGGGCCTGGAGTCAGTGAAGGCGGCTTTACGGTCATACTTCGACAGCGCAGCGAAGGATCTGGAGAAGACTCAGGAGAACCTGAAGCTCGGTCAGTTCACTCACAGCAGGGACCAACCACGAGGAGCAACTCAGATCATCAACTACACCACCTTCGCCCTGCTCCCCGTCCTCTCCTCACTGTTTGAACACATCGGACAGAACATGTTTGGAGAAGACCTCATTTGTAAGTGAAAACTTCACGTTTCATCTGGACGATGATGTCAGTTTACCTACAAATTTTGTCTCTCTTGCCTCAGTGGGTGATGTCCAGGTTTCCTGCTACAGAATCCTTAACAGCCTCTTCCTTCTGGGAACCAACAAAAGTATCTATGTTGAGAGGTAGGAAACATCCATGGTCCACATGTGATTTAGTAAAAATATGTTTCACGTCGCATCCAGTAGAGTTCAGAAGAATGAGACCACATTGAGAATCTGTCCTGGTTTCATGTAAACCTGGAAATGATCAAATATGCTTGATTCAGGAATATTCAAAAAGGGAATTATTATGTAAAATGAAGAAGAAATACAGTACTATGAAAGTCTTGAGCACTTTTCTGTTGTTTTTATTTTATTTATATTCCTATTATTTAGAGATTTATTGAAACAAGCAAACATAAATACAGTATGTAAGGTAAAAACAAGTACTCAGCACTTTTCCATGGTTGATGAACGGATTGTTTTCCTGCACCTTCAGGTTGAGATATGGGTTGTAGGATGTAGGATTGGTGGCTGTATGTCTTGGACGCTCAGGTGGAGACAGGAGCAGATCTGTCAGCTGATACCACCAGGTGCTGAATTGGATATGGTGGTGGGGGATTAAGTTGGAGAGGCCTGGCGTGCCCAAACGGATAAGGAGGATGCACTGGGAATGTATGGCAAAGGCCCCGTTTCGTGACATCTTCAACTTCTATGTCCGGCAGAACTTCAACAGCATCCTGAGGGTGGTTGGGATGTTAAGTCTGAATGGACCAGGTTCCACACCTCCATTGCTGAGGCAGATTTATGGTGCTGCTAATAATAAATATAAAAACCTATTAAATAAATAAATGAGCTATTAAGTAATAATGGCTGAGTCAATAAGTCAATTCAAAATGCAGAATGTAGACTGTATATTCAGAGGTGTGGCAGTTTGGCACAGTTCATCAGACTCATATCATCTGGAAAAACTCATCTTCAGACTAGTGGATCTCGCCCCAGATGCTGCGCAGCCTCCAGCTTGAAGGGAGGGCGAAAAACAGTCCATGTGTAGGATGGGCGGAGTACGGTGTCTCGTGATGCTAGTTGCTCTGTCGTTGCATCTGCTGGTGTAAATGTCTCAGTGGGATGGTACATCCAATAGCCCTGTGTGCAGTCTTAACCGCTCACTGCAGTGTCTGCTTCTCTTCTCTATGGTGCAGCTGCAGGGCCAGACAGTAATCCAGGCAGTCATTGTGCTCTCCACCACACACCTGTAGACAGAACTGGGGATGGTGGAGTTCAGCCCTGCTCCCTTCAGCTTCCTCAGAAAATACAGGCGTTTATGAGCCTTTTTAATAAAGCTGAGAGTGTTATCACACCACTCCTGTACTGGCTTCTCTTAAATTAAATCCAGTTGTTAAATCCAAAATCAAATTTAAAGTCCTCCTCATCACATACAAGGTCTTGAATAATCAGGCACCATCATATTTTAAAGGCCTCATAATACAGTATCATCCCAATAGAACTAGAACTCTCAGACTGAAGGCTCACTTGTTGTTCCTAGAGTATTTAAAAGTAGAATGGGAGGCAGAGGGTTCAGGTTTCGGGCCCCTCTTCGGTAGAACCAGCTCTCAGTTTGGATTCAGAGACAGACACCATCTCTACAGTGCGTCATGCAGACATTGTTCCCCTTTTAGAAATCCCTAAAGGGGAATATCTAACAAGGGAAACCTGCAGTCAGAAGTGACTGAAGAAGTCACTTGGATAAGTGACGAAACATTTCTCCCACTGAAAACGTCCAGATGAGCAGAATCAACTTTTTGGGATTTCCTTACCTTGATGATTGAGCATGCATCAAGACATCACTTTTCAACAGAACATTGCTGGCTAAGCAGCATTAAGATACATGGAAAAGAACAAGTCATAAGTCATAATGGTATTCTGATCAGATCATGGCTGGACTGATGAAAGCCATCCATAATCACCATCATCATTACCTTTATTTATAAAGCACTTTAAAACAACCACAGCTGACACAAAGTGCTGTACATAGGAACTATATAATAAAATTACATAAGAAATAAATACAAGCCAAATAAAAGAAAAAGTAAAATAATTAATAAAATAACTAATTTCATTACAAGAGAAAACTAAGTCTCACTGAGGTTAAAAGCCAAAGAATAAAAGTGGGTTTTAAGACGCGATTTAAAAGTGGAGAGTGAAGGGGCCTCTCTAACGTGCAAGGGCAAATTAGAAAAGGCCCTGTCCCCTCTGAGCTTCCTCCTGGATCTCGGTACCTCCAGGAGCAGCTGGAGGTACCGAAAACTCTCTTTTCTTTTCATAAAAATGTAAAAAGGTTCGCAGCCGAGTGTGAAGCAGCGGGAATGAGGATCAGCACCCCCAAATCTGAGGCCGTGGTTCTCAGCCGGAAAAGGGTGGAGTGTTCACTCCTCCAGATGAGTGGAGGAGTTCAAGTATCTCGGGGTCTTGTTCGCAAGTGATCGGAGAAGGGAGCCGGAGATCGACAGACGGATTGGCGCTGCGGCCGCAGTGACGCTGCACCGGTCCGTCGTGGTGAAGAGGGAGCTTAGTGTAAAACGAAGCTCTCAATTTACCGGTCGATCTACGTCCCTACCCTCACCTATAGTCATGAGCTGTGGGTAGTGACCGAAAGAACGAGATCGCGGATACAAGCGGCGGAAATGAGCTTCCTCCGAAGGGTGGCGGGCCTCTCCCTTAGAGATAGGGTGAGAAATTCAGCCATCCGGGAGGGGCCCAGAGTAGAGCCGCTGCTGCTCCACATCGAAAGGAGCCAGCTGAGGTGGTTCGGGCATCTGACAAGGATGCCTCCTGGGCGCCTCTTGCGTGAGGTGTTCCGGGCATGTCCCACTGGGAGGAGGCCCCGGGCGACCCAGGACACGCTGGAGAGATTATATCTCCCGGCTGGCCTGGGATCGCCTTGGTGTTCCCCTGGATAAGCTAGAGGAGGTGGCTGAGGAGAGGGAGGGCTGGGCTTCTCTGCTTAGGCTGCTGCCCCGCAACCCGGCCCCGGATAAAGCGGAAGAAGATGGATGGATGGAAGTTTAGAGCCAACCAAGCTTTAATGTCATCTAGGCATGTCGAGAGAGGTTTTATGGAGATGCCACCCTTCTGCTTCAGTGGCTAATAAATTTGGCAGTCATTGGCATAACAACGAAACGAGATCCCATGCCTTCTAAGGATGAAACCTAGAGGCAATAAATACAGTAAAAACAGCAGTGGCCCTAAAATTGAGCCCTGTGGGATGCCACATGACAGGGAAGCAGAAGATGATTCAGAACTGAGTAAGCTGACAGAGAAGGTTCTATCTGACAAATAAGACCTTAACCAACAAGAATAAAACCAGGAATTAAGCTCTTCTGTGTTAGAGGAGACAAAGTCAGAAGGGCCACCGAGCTGATTAAAGGCAGCAGAAAGGGGTTAATAACCCGACAGCGCCGAGCAGCAGCTGAGATTTAACTGCAGTATGTGTAAAACCACATGGGCTTCTCTATGAATCACCACAGTATCTGAGAGTGCACAGTCACAAATCTCCAAGTTAGTGACAGGCAGACCATATGACAGGACAAGATCCAGTGTGTGTGTCTTTCATGGATGACACAAGTTAGAAATAATAAAAACAGGAACAAACTTGGCAGTGACAGACGAGCAGCCACACATACCGCTGCCATCTTGTTTCCACCATAATGTTTTGAAACACTTTGTGGAAACTAGATTAGTTGAATTCAAAGCAGGATCGGTCATACCATAGTTGTGGGATAATGTGTTTATTGACTGAGATCTGCTTGTACGCATAAGAAGTATCATAATGCTTCTCTATGAATCGCCACAGTATTGTGGTGAACAGGTTTGTGCACCCGATTAACCCTGGAGCTATGATGTCACAGGCAGGGTCTCTCAAGGCAAACTGATCCTCCCTCAGGGGCCACACAAGAGGAACTTAGAAAACAAAACACACAGTTCAGATGGACTGTAACTTCCAGCATTTTTCACATCTCTGCATTCCCATATACTCATTTTAACTAATGAAGATACATAAAAGATACATACTGTTGCTGAGCAGGAAAGCCTCTGTGCTCTAGTGCATCCTATCTTTATCAATTCAAAGATATAGTAATACTGAGAGAAGAAAGAAGAGCACCTCAGTGCCATTCCTTCACACTCACTCCTTCACCACACTCCTTCAGAAACACTGTGCCGAGGCTTTTGATCAGTGGTGTCCGAAACTTCATTTGGCAGGTCACTGCTTCAGTACTTGATTCACTGGTTTCTAAGGAATTGTTGGCGGGATTTGTGTGACATAGTCAGTCCTGGAGGCAGGAAGTGAGGATCCTCTGCCTAATCCTTAATAAAAACCAGTTCTTCAGCAATTCTGCTCCCAGGTCTAAAATGTACATAAGAAATACACTATACATATTGTTGGGTCTGCGCTTCCACAGGCCCCGCTGGTTTAGAAACGTATTCCCGTTAACGAAGCAAGGAAGCAAGACGAACAGCTTTAACCGACTTTTACTTGCTAGCAAGGGAGGCTGGTCGGAACCAGGCTCTTGGAGCTGAATGCTCCTCACCTGTCTCCTAGCCAACTTCAAATAAACAGCCTTCCTTGCCGACTTACAAATTTAAGTAACACAATGACAACATTTAACAATTTGACTCCAACACATATACTTACTGTATAATTATAGAAGTTATAGTATATTATATATAAACCTACCTGTGTATTGGTTAATTACATAATCAGGTGGAGGCAGGGACCTCACAGTAGAAACATATTCTTATAAGTTTCTGTTTTAGTGTATTTTTAAACATCAAGAAGTCACAAGCATAAGGAGAACACTCCATGTTTAAAGAAGGAAGGTGTATTCATAGAAATGATTTATTATTAAGAGAGACATACGAACATAATTTTTTCAACCCCCAAAAAACACATGTTCAAAGCACAATATCAGCTTGATATCAGACAGAACTGCCACATGAAATTAAACAGAAGCTGTCAGTTGAATCATGATGAAGCTGTCCTTTATGAGTTGTGGACTCAAGCTGCTCTATATTTTTGGCCACCAGATGTCACCAAAGAGGACTGTGTTGACAAGCTTAGAGTAATGAACCGTTTGAGTAATGAGCTTCAGAAAGCTTCATTTGGCCATATATATACAATATATACAAAACAACTAATCAAGCCCACCAGATTTGACAGGTCCCAGTTTATAGCCAGCCCTAATCAGTCTTAAGCAAAAAAAAGAAAGAAAAAAAGTTGCTTTTACCATAATTAGATAACCTACTATGTTTTTAATCAATCACTGATGGTAGTAAAAGAATTGTTTTTGACTATTATCATGAGCTCTCTGTTTCTTTTCCAGACAACGTCCAGCAATGGGAAAGTGTTTAGCAGCCTTCGCAGCAGCATTCCCTGTTGCCTTTCTTGAGCCTCACATGAACAAGTTTAACAGCTTTTCCATCTATAACAGCAAAGGAAGCAAAGACAGAGCAGGTGAGACGTACATAAAGAAAATGATAGAACATACAAATCCGGAGGTAGCTGTACTTTCTTAGAGTGACATTTCAGCGAGCACTGAGGGCTGTACTTTGTCACAGGACTGCATGTTTCTTTGAGCCTTTATATTTTACTAAAACTGGAACCATGAATACACATTACACTACATACCGCACCAACTAGCTTTTACTGTACACCTCAGAAACAAACAGAAATGTTTGTTGTGACCCTGCCGTCATGTCACTCTTAACTCTGTTTACACGTTAACTCTTTGGTAAAACCAAAACATTACATAAAATATGTCTGGGTTGATTGAGGAAAGGGAGGAAGGTTTCAAGAAGTGTCTTAGTAAACTATGAAAAAACTGGAGTGTGCAGTATATACATGGTGTTTGTATCTCTTGGAGACACCTACTATAACAGGAAGTACCACAAAGTGGTTTGAATACTTTTGCAGCTGTCTGTCCTACATTTGTCTGACTAACAGATTCTCCAGTTGTGTATTTCGAATAAAAAAACATTAATCCAAAGCTAAATGATGGCTGTGTGGTCTGAGAACTCATCAATGTCAAAAATCACAAATCAAATCACATTATGTTTAATTTAATCTGTTTTCATTCCACTACTCTTTCCGCCTCTCAGCTCTAGGCCTTCCTGGGCAGGTTGGGGAGGTTTGTTCACTGATCCCCAATTTGGAGAAGTCTTTGGAGGAGATTGTAGAGCTAGCAGAGTCCGGCATGAAGTACACGCAGATGCCTCATGTTATGGAGGTAACTCTCTAATAATTAATAACTACAGTATCACCTTTGATATTCTTTCCTTAAGTTGCTTCATGTCATTGAAAAATTGGCCACGGAACCAAAATAAGTGGACATTTGTCCTGTAGTGAACACTTCAGAGCCGAAGATGGGTAAAAAAAGACATTGCTGATTAAACCCATCTGACTGTGAAGCTTTGCAAAGCTCATTATTTTTGCTTTGTTTCTACTGCTGTAGGTGGTCTTGCCGATGTTGTGCAGCTACATGTCTCACTGGTGGGAACATGGACCGGAAAGCGACCCAGACAAAGCCAACAACTGCTGCACCTCTGTGACCTCTGAATACATGAATACTCTGCTGGGAAACATTCTCAAGATCATCTACAACAACCTGGGAATAGATGAGGGCGCCTGGATGAAGAGACTGGCTGGTAAATGTTAACTCACTAATGTTGAACACTAAAATAAAATTCACTGATTCACAAGATTCATCAAACTCGCTCATCCATGTTTTTATGAACCTGGCTTTGTGCACTGATGTGGGGTCACGTTGGACAGGGGCCGTCTCCAAAGATGGGAGCATGAAATTGTCCAATATGTCTTAATATGCTGAAGTATTAACAGCCGAACTCAATTGAAAAACAACCCCACAATATAATCCTCCCCCTCCACCAAACTTTATACTTGCCACAGCGCAGTCAGACAAGTACAGACTCAACAATTGCATTGCCAGAGAGATGTGATTCATCACTCCAGCAAACACGTCTCCACTCCTCTAAAGTTCATGGGTGATATACTAGTCTGACACTTTGCATTGTGCTTGGTGATGTAAGACTGGGATGCAGATGCTCAGCCATGGAAACTATTCCATGAAGCTCTCTAGGCACTGTTCCTTAATGTTCTTGAACATGAAGACTAGAGGTCTGTAGCGATTGACCAATACTGTGACTTTATATGTCCAGCCACTTTGTGGTAGAGTTGAAGAGAGAGAATTTCATGAGTGGACTTGTTGAACAGTATCACAGTATGATGCTGGACTTCATTAAACTCCTAAGATCGACCCAGTGTTTGTAGAAGCAGTCTGCATAGCTGCTTGATTGGTATACACCTGAATTCAATGACTTGGAGGGAAGATTGAATACTTTTGGCAATTTAGTGTATGTTGGAGTTAAAACTGACTAGTGACTGCAACATAAATCTAAAACTAGTAGCTCTTCTTTTGTTTTTGTTTTCTTTTCATTCAGGGGAGTGATATACTTTAAAGCTCTGCAAAGAGAATGAAACATCACAGTGAAACTTGTGCTGCAGCTGCGGGGATGTGGATGCTGTATTGGTAGAAAGAGAGCTAAACGTAAAAGCGAAGCTCTTGATTTTAAAAGGAACGAGATTGCAGATGCAAGTGGTGGGAATAAGCTTTGTCTGAAGGGTGGCTTGCATCTCCCTTAGAGAGGAATTCAGGCTTTTCGGAGCGGCTCAGAGTAGAGCCGCTATTTCTCCACATCAAAAGGAGACAGTTGAGGTGGTTGTGCATCTGACAAGGATGGGTACCTCTTTGGTGAGGTATTCTGGGCATGTCCCACTGAGAGGAGACCCCGGGGCAGAACCAGGACATGGTGAAGAGAGTTTATCTCTTGGCTGGCCTGGGAACGCCTTGTGTTTCCCCGGACAAGCTGGAGGAGGTGGCTGGGGAGAGGGAGGTCTGGGCTTCTCTGCTTAGGCTGCTGCCCCACAACTCTGCCCCAAGTAGCTGGGAGAAGATCGATGGATGGATGGATGGATAGTTTATTTGCTAATGGAACATAATATTTGCAGCTCACAGTGATGCACAAGGCAAAAATAAAACAATATGACATGAGACATGAAATCTGGTTTGTAGAGGCAGGTTAGTTAGGTTTGGCGAATTGTTCATTGTTTTAGGTGTGCAGGCAGAGGTATGTTTTTTTGTTTGTTTGTTTGTTTTTTCACATTTTTAAACCAATGCACACACCTCATTAGAGGGTGCTCCAAATGCTGGGGATTGCCATTTAATTGTTTGATAAAACACTACAGCACTGGAGGAAACAATTATTTTAAAAGAAAAAAAATTGTGTAATGAGCTTAATGAGCCCCTTAAGTGTTTTGCAATTTAGGTTTCCTCTTTTAAAAAGAAAATATAGTCAGTAACAGCAGTTCTTGTAATTGTGTTAAGAGGAGGACACAATGGAAGACAAAAGTTACATTTCACGCAAGAGGGTGTTTCATTTTCTTTCATTTTCCTTTTTCTGCACTTTTTGTAAAGTTAATAAATAAAAGCTCTCCTCAGGATCAGTTTACATAAGCATCCTCAAACTGATGTTAGTTTAATTATTTTTGCCTGCTGCTAATCATTATATGATATTCAAATGTACATACATTCACATTTTGCGTTTTAACACCATCTCTATTCATGTCCCCAAGTCTTCTCCCAGCCAATTATCAGCAAAGCCAAACCTCAGCTGTTAAAGACCCACTTCTTGCCCTTGATGGAGAAACTCAAAAAAGTAAGTCTCACCTTTATTATAATCTACTGCCTGGAAGTGGTGCAACTCATTTAACAGAATATAAAACTAGGTCACATTCACTGCTTGTTGTCTTTTCTAACACTTTCTTGTAATTTTCTTTGGTTTTTTTAAATGAAATTGAATTACCCATATATATTTCTTAACTAAGTATCTATTAGTATGTTTTTAAAATGGAGAAAGTGCACTATGCGAACACTCCTACTACTTAATAAAACAGTCACAAAGATTAAAGCACACAGTGCTGCTTAATATAGAAAAATCTATTACTGTATTCTTTAGAAAGCAGCTGTTGTGCTGATGGATGAAGAACATAGCAAGGCGGAGGGGAGGGGTGAGATGTCAGAGACAGAGCTCCTCATCATGGACCAATTTACTATCCTGGTCAGAGACCTGTATGCCTTCTACCCTCTCCTCATACGATTCGTTGACTACAACAGGTACAGTGTTGTGACTGAACTAGTGACCTTCAGCTCATTGAGTGGAGTGAATTTAGACCATCTCATACAGAAGCTTAGTCACTAAGACGAAGCTGCAGTTTTGGAAAAAGAATGATTGGTTTCAGCATGTCACTAACTGTTTTGATATACTGACAGGGCCAGATGGCTTAAAGAGTCCAATCCAGAGGCAGAGGAGCTGTTCCGAATGGTGGCTGAGGTTTTTATCTTCTGGGCCAAGTCTCACGTAAGAAAATTACTGCAACATAGCTATCCATCCCATAGGGCAGGTTTGGGGACCTGGGCCAACACACCTGAATCAACTCACTAGTTCATTGCTGGGACTCTGGAGAACTTCAATACATGTTGAGGAGGTCATTTAGCCATTTAAACCAGCTGTGTTGGATCAAGGACACATCTAAAAGCTGCAGGACACCGGCCCTCGAGGCCTGGAGTTGGACACCCTTGCCATAGGGCGCCAATCTGACACAGGGCTAACACAGCGAGTAGACAATCATTCACACTCACATTCACACCTGTGAGCAGTTTAGAATCACCAGGTAACCTAAACCCACTAACTGCATGTCTTTGTACTGTGGGAGGAAACCAGAGTATGCAAACATAGGAAGGCAACGGTGCTAACCACCGGGCTGCCCATAAAAACATATAACTGAAAATGTCCCTAAGAGGGTCAGCTGGGATTGATCTTTATATCGCTGATTTATTAAACCTGAAATAACTAATATTACATTTTCAAGCTTAAACAGAAGAGAAGAGCAGCTATCTGTCTATTGACATTGCAGTTAAGCATTTACCACAATCTGTCAAAACTGAAGAAAACTAAGATCGCAGTCTTTGCTTTGGCTTTTTCTTAATAAAGCTGCGCAGTAAACCATAACAGTCGATGCAAATGTAAGAGGAATTATTTTTCTACATGTTGACTCGTGGACGGGAGGTTTGTTATAATGTGAAACATTTAGGTGAATATACTGATTGCAGATAAGCTACCCATGAGCACTTTGATGAAAGTGATCTTCTGACTATGGTGGACAAAGCATCATGGATACTGTGGCCAAACAGGTGGCCAATTAAAGTGGCCAACATACCTTTTTTCATTTGCTTATTTATCACATGTAAACTTCAGGCACATTTTGATGAAACCTAAAATACAGTACAGTACAATGCAAAACACTACAGTACAATAAATAGTTATTTTCAATGGTGTGATACTTGTTTAGTTCCTTTCTACTCAGTTCAGCACTCAAAGTGCTTTCTATTATACAATACAGTATAGCCCAGTACAATAGAATACAGTACCATGGATAATGGATCAATATAATACAGCACAATCTAACAAAATGCAGTACAGTACTAGACTTACTCAGCTGTACCTTCTGAAGCCAATGACTCTGATCTCTTTAGTATTATTTACAATCAGAAGTAGAAGATTTCTTCAAGATTCTACAAATTATATATATGTGCTCTGTGCGCCTCCTCCTGCCAACAGCAATTATTCGAATATTTATGATGATTGTATGACCTGGAGTTCTACTGAAAGTCCGAGGTATACAAGGTGAGCAGGACTGTTGGCAGCATAATTCCTTGCGGAGCTCCTGCACTGCACAACACCATATTAGACTGAGCACTGCCCAGTCTCACATACTGTGGCCTGTCTGTGAGGTATTCAGTAATCCATGAGGACATGTTTACTGACATTTCCTGTAGTTTCTCCCTCAATAGCAGTGGCTGGATGATGTTAAATGCATTTGAGAAATCAAAACAGGTGATCCTTACCTTAAATCAGTGTATCAGTCAGTTGTCCCATTACTTTTGAGTCTCTGAAAATTAGGACTAGTGGATCAAATTTGATGTAATTCCTAAAAATGTGTATTAATTTGCAATAATTTGATTAACCATTGAATTAAAGCTGAGGCTCGGTGGCCTCAGAATCTCATTTCTGCTTTTCGCGGATTATGTGGTTCTGTTGGCTTCATCGGGTGATGGCCTCCAGCTCGCACTGGAACGGTTCGCAGCCGAGTGTGAAGCAGCGGGAATGAGGATCAGCACCTCCAAATCTGAGGCCGTGGTTCTCAGCCGGAAAAGGGTGGAGTGCCCACTCCGGGTCGGGGATGAGTTCCTGCCCCAAGTGGAGGAGTTCAAGTATCTCGGGGTCTTGTTCGCGAGTGATGGGAGAAGGGAGCCGGAGATCGACAGACGGATTGGTGCGGCGGCTGCAGTGATGCGGACACTGCACCGGTCCGTCGTTGTGAAGAGGGAGCTGAGTGTAAAAGCGAAGCTCTCAATTTACCGGTCGATCTACGTCCCTACCCTCACCTATAGCCACGAGCTGTGGGTAGTGACCGAAAGAACGAGATCGCGGATACAAGCGGCGGAAATGAGCTTCCTCTGAAGGGTGGCTGGCCTCTCCCTTAGAGATAGGGTGAGAAGTTCGGCCATCCGGGAGGGGCTCAGAGTAGAGCAGCTGCTGCTCCACATCGAAAGGAGCCAGCTGAGGTGGTTCGGGCATCTGACAAGGATGCCTCCTGGGCGCCTCCTGCGTGAGGTGTTCTGGGCATGTCCCACTGGGAGGAGGCCCCGGGGCAGACCCAGGACACGCTGGAGAGATTATATCTCTCGGCTGGCCTGGGATCGCCTTGGTGTTCCGCCAGATAAGCTGGAGGAGGTGGCTGGGGCGAGGGAGGTCTCTGCTTAGGCTGCTGCCCCCGCGACCCAGCCCCGGATAAAGCGGATGAAGATGGATGGATGGATTAAAGCTGAAAGTCTACACTTCAATTAGATCTTGACTGTAAAATCCAGTTTGGTGGAGAAATATGACAAAAGATGCTTAACTGTACACCATCAATCGTGATCTATGTGTTCTTCAGTTTAAAAACAACTAATGGAGAGTTTACCTGAAATTGATGAGTAATGAGTTAAAAGCTTAACCTAACTTATTGTTAGACTAAAGCATTTAGCAGTGATTTTATACTTTTATTAAAGTTTCCAGGAAAAACACCATCAAAGCTACTTCTATGCTAATTCACTGGATAGAAAGCTATATAATGCACTATATTACTGCTGCTGGCATCTGACATCAGTAGATTCACATTATAAATTAGGAAGTGTGTCATCAATGACAGGAGCTCACTTGAAAACAAGGATGGAAAATGCCCTTCATGTAATTAAATATATAAATGTTGCTGTCTGCAAGTTGCAAGCATAGCTCACATGGTGGGGGGTGGAGCAAGTCTAACAAGGTATTGTTAAAATCTCCCAATTCTTTTGATCTTTGGGCTGAAGGAAAGACTATACTCGGTGTATAAATGCTCAATCAACACTTTATGAGCATAAACCATCCGGATGGGGAGACATGCATGAAGAGGGTCACAGCAAAATCTCAAAATGGTGGAGCGTTACTCAAACTCTTATAGCCTCTCGTGGCCCCCACCTAGTCGTAAAAACCTAAACATACATACTTTCTAACTCTCAGTGAGCCTGAGTTATGACCTTGGCTCCCTGTTTTTCTGCTTCCAGCTTCCAACAAAGGTGGGGGTGAAGCTGAATGTGCTCTGTGCTCTCTGCACACAATATTCTCTTCTTAACTCAGCAGCATGAAATGTCACATAAAACAGTGTAACTCATTCACAGTAAATCACAGCATAGGATAATATGAACCTATCTAATAAATCTAATGATTTTCACATTCTTTTAATTCAGAAGTATAATGCAAACTAAAACTACATACTGATTATACTCTCTATAATAAGAAGTATGGTGTGGCTTACAGCAGTATCATGATTCACTCATTTCGATTACAGCCATAGGATAACATATGATAGCATAATAATCTCACAGTATTCACACCCATGAATTTTTTCATACCTTGACTCAAGGTGACTCACATGGTTAACAGTGGGTCACTGACCCCAGGACCACAATGCCAATAGGTATTAAATACCTGGGACTCTCATCAGTTGTTTTAGAACTGAAGAAGCCTCTTAATGAGAAGTAAAATGTTTTGACAAACCAAAAATATTGTCCAGTTGCCTTCTTTTCAAAGACAGTACAACACATAATACAACTGTGCTTTAATTTAAGAAAGTCCTGTTTTCTGTCTACAGAACTTCAAGAGAGAAGAGCAGAACTTTGTGGTCCAGAATGAAATTAACAACATGTCCTTCCTTATCACTGACACCAAGTGCAAGATGTCAAAGGTACAGACACATAGATGCTGGACACATTTGAGGACATGTGCATACCAGTGACCTTATTTTTAAATTAAATTAAATTGATTAATTAAAACTATTTAATAGGTCTAACAGTGTAAAGCTATGCCTGTTTAATGTTTGACTTTGCCACAGGGAATAGTTTCAGACCAGGAGAGGAAGAAGATGAAGAGAAAAGGTGATCGATACTCGATGCAGACAAGTTTGATTGTTGCTACTCTAAAGCGCCTGCTGCCCGTGGGACTCAACATTTGTGCTCCAGGAGAACAAGAGCTTATCGCACTGGCTAAGAACCGCTTCACTCAGGTAGCATAGTAGTGCTAATAGATTACAGAAAGAACTGTTTCATTATAAAAATAGATATGATTCATTTAACTGTTTCTGTGTATTTCAATTCAATTTAGTTCATTTCATTTCATTTCAATTTTATTTATGTAGCACCAAATCACAATGACTGCCTAAAGGCACTTTATACTGTAATGACTAGGGATGGGTATCGTTTAGGTTTTATCCGATACCGGTGCCAAACCGGTACTTTTGAAACGGTGCCGGTGCTTAAACGGTGCTCAAACCGGTGCTTAAAGAATGGAGAACACCAACCTCTCATGTTCAGCTGTTTTTTTGTAAAAAGATAACAATGTTAGCCTTTTCTGCAGCTATGGGGCATATATGGTATCACTCTTGGCTGGAAGCAGCGCTTAAACAATGGAAAAAACACAAACTTTGTCCAAAAACCTCTCATGTTTAGCTGTTTTCCACTTTTTCTTTGGTCATTTTAGCCTTTTTGGCCAGGGTGAAGGGAGTATCTGCCATCAAACAAGAAGACAGCCGCATGTAGCTATGACGATGTTTGCTAGTTCACCTTACATGCATTAATGTAATAACGTGGTTAGCCTACTCAACGTAAATTACACACGAACAACATTAAGCTACTCATGCAGAGAAGAACGGCTGCTGCTGCCATCATCATCCGTCATCATTTCTGCTACACTGGCAGGGCTAGGGGTCAGGACTCTATTCTTCGGGTTTTGGGGGGATGTTGCTCCGGGTCCGATAACTGGCAACCCACCCGCAGTAGATGTGCACGGAGTGAGGTCTGCAGCAAGCTATCAAATACGGCGCATTTCTCGGCTTAAAAAAAACCGCTATGCGTCACCAGGTGTTTCATCGGATTTGAGGTGTTACCTCCTTTGACAGTATCACAGTATCAGCTTAAAGCACTTGTTGCAGGCTGCTGAGTTTGCATATTTTGCTGTGAAGTACAGCCATACATTTGACCGGTCCTCCTTGGGCATTTTTAATCTGTAGCTCTGCTCTAAAAGAACGTACGTACCTGGACCCGCCTACTATCCTCGGAAACGTAAAATGATTGGCTAGAATCTAAAGTGTATCACAGCTCAGGAAAAAAAAGCACCGAAATAAAGCACCGAAATGTGCGCTGCTTTTCGGTCTGGTTACTACCGTTTATGTCAGAACCGGTGCCATCATGGCACCGGATACCGGTACCCATCCCTAGTAATGACCCTTCAATGATACAAAGAAAACAGATAAAACCCCAACAATCATACGAACCCCCTTTAAACAAGCGCTTTGGTGCCAGTGGGAAGGAAAAACCTTTGGCAGGACCAAGCTCAGGGAGGTGCGTCTATCTACCATGACTGGTTGGGGTGAGGTGTATGACAATAACAATAAATTATTTGCAGTATTGGTATTCCTGAGGTAAACCTTTAGTAACAGCAAAATAACTCTGCGTTAGCTTTGTAAAATTTTCAGCTAAAAAGTAAAATTTTGCATGAAGGCTAAATTACTGAATAAATATTTTTTGCTCATGACATCTTGTATAGCATTTTGTAGGTCACAGAATACCTGTTGTTTGATCGAAGTTAATAATTCTTTTGCAGAAAGACACAGAGGACGAAGTTCGAGAGGTCATCAGGAACAACCTACATTTACAAGGAAAGGTAAGAAAAGAATCAGGCTTGTGACTGACGCAAGTTACTTAAAGTGTACTTAGACATTAAGCCTCTGGTCTTAGATTTTGCCATGGTGTCAGGTTGTTGTCAGTTTATCTTATTCTTGTGGAAGTAATATCAAAGGACTGGTTTAAGAGAAATTCTTCAAATCTGGCACAAACATCTACTTTGACACAAGGATGAAGTGATTTGATTTTGATGGTCGGTGTCGCAAAAATTTAGAGTCAAGTATTCAGATTCAGTTTAAATTTCACACAAATCTAGAGTAACCTAGATGAACTGATGAACCTTTATGTCCATAAGATAAATAAGGCTACTTCACAGTGATATCATAGGTTATCCGAAAGATATAGAATAGGAAATTCAATCTGTCAACAAGTGATTGAAGGAACTCTATCACTCCACATAGCCCCTATCCCACTAACATCACTAAACTCGTCTGTACAGGAGAGTACAGGCTGTATCAAAAAGAATCATTCGATTTCCAAGTGCTTTAATTCTGCAGCCATTCACCGGGAACAACAGCAGTGGCTGCAGTGACTACAGTGAACTATGGGATGAAGTATTTCATTGATTATTCATAAACATTGAACATTTTGTATGTAAAACTTTATATTCAGCCATGTATTTTAAATTTAGTGTAAGCTTAAAATACAGCCTTGTGAAAGTGTATGATTTATTTTTGATACACTGTATATTCCAGAGTCATATGAGAAGCTATCTGCTTGACAGCTAAAGCTTCACCCACACTGGGTCAGGAAACAGGACAATGATCCCAAACACACCAGCAGAAAAAGAACTGAATCTGAAGTTATAGAGTGATTGCAATCTAGAGTGACTGAAATACTGAACGTAGCAGGACCTTAAGAGTGCTGTGCGTAAATGAATGGCTTCAAACCTAAATCAACTGAAGCAACGTTATAAACAAGGGTGGGCCAAAATTCTTCCACACTGATTTTAAAGACTTATGAAGTCATACAAAAAAAAAGAACAACCAATTCAAGTTATTGCCAGCAAGGTAGTTATACAAGCTACTGAATCATGAGCTTTACATGCGCTGTTTCTGTGTTTTGGCTTTTGTTTTGTTAAAGTCGAGACAGATGTAAACGAGTTGGTAGATGTTGGTTCGTACTGTATATTTATATATTCACAAAGGTGCTTAACCTTGTGAATAGGCCAATAGAGTCATGCATTTCCTCTGTGTGTCTTACAAAGTCAGAGGACCCAGCAATTCGTTGGCAGATGGCCCTGTACAGAGACCTCCCAAACCACTATGAGGATACTACGGACCCAGAGAAGACTGTGGAGAGAATCCTGGATATTGGTCATGTCCTCTTCCACCTGGAGCAGGTCTATATATTCAAGTTTGAGTTGATTTTGCGCATTTTTGTGCCTACGTAGAGAGTATAGCTTTAAGGTACCCCACGGTCCTCTTAAACTAGCTGACTGGTCTTTATTAAAGCTGACCACATACTTCTCCAGGATAATATGGCTTCCAGATGGTAAGGTACACCAACTAAATATCCAGTTTACTGAGTGGTTCAGTTTGTGTCTTCAGGTGGAGCATCCTCAGCGCAGTAAGAAGGCTGTGTGGCACAAACTGCTTTCAAAACAGAGGAAGAGAGCTGTCGTCGCTTGCTTCAGGATGGCACCACTCTATAACTTGCCAAGGTATGTTCTCAAACACACACACACACACACACATACGTAAAATGAAGAAGAAATATTTAAAATTATGCACTTTATTATTTTCCCACCCTCATCTACAGCCACACCTCGGGCTAGTGAGGAAAGATTGTGGATATATGTTGCACCTACAGTGCAGCCCTTTATAAGCAGCAGAAGATGGGTAGATAAACAGTTATTAGTCATCCATGTATCTCTCTCATACTAGGCACCGGGCTGTAAACTTGTTCCTGCAGGGCTATGAAAAGTCCTGGATCGAGACAGAGGAGCACTACTTTGAAGATAAACTCATAGAAGACCTCGCTGTAAGTTAATTTCATTTAAAAAAACAAAACAAGTGGAATTCTTCTGACTACTCTGGAATTTGTACTTGTTTTGAAGGCAAATTATGTGTTAATTTCTTCAGTGTATAGCAGAGTTTTAGCACTTTGTGAATGTGTGTTGATTTCAGAAACCAGGTGAACAGGAGCCATCTGAGGAAGAGGAGGGGCAGAAACACAAACACATAGATCCCCTGCATCAGCTCATCCAGCTGTTCAGCAGAACAGCCCTAACAGAAAAATGGTGTGTATTTTACACACTACCTGTTAAAAGTCCCTATTTTTCCAGTTATTTGTTGCAGTTCAAGTCATTAAAGTCCAATGAATAGCTTGAAATGGCACAAAGGTAAGTGGTGAGCTGCCAGAGGTTAGATTACCCAAAACTGAAAAATAATGTACATTTCAGAATTATACCAAAAGGCCTTTTTCAGGGACACAACATGGGTTAACAATTCAAAGCTGTTCTGCAGCAGTGAAGGTTGATCAAGCCTTGAAAGCTGGTGCTACTAATTCCTACAGGTGTTCCAACTTGGATTACTTCCAACCCCCTCTGTCTGCATAAAGCAGTGTTGAACACACTGTGGTGCCATACCCTAGTGAGCATCAGTTAAATAGTACTGTACTGCAGTAAGTAGTGTGTTGCTACAAAAATGGTGAGAAAAAGACCATTAACAGTGGAAGAGAGAGAGACCATCATAACACTTAAAAATGTGGGTCTGTCCTGACAAAGAAAGTCAAAGTGTCAGTCAGTACAGTTTCCTTCACCATCAAACGCACTGAGAAACAAACTCTGACAGGAAGAGGTCTGCAGACCCAAAGACACGACTGAATCAGAGGACAAGTTTCTGAGAGTTAACAGCTTGTGTGATAGGAAGCTCAGAGGACAACAGCTTTATGCACAGCTATCTCAAGGAGCTTCATGATGTCGTCACCTGAAATGGTTTCATTTCACAGGTGTGCCTGTCAGGGTTCATTTGTGGAGTTTCTTGCCTTCTTAATGGGGTTGGGACCATCAGGTGTGTTGTGCAGAAGTCAGGTTGGTACACAGCTGACAGCCCTGTTTGACAACTGCATTAATTTATAATATGGCAACAACCAATGAGGTAAGTAAAGAGAAATGACAGCCCATCAGTCAGTCTGGAAAATTGCTAAAACTCTGAATGTGTCCCCAAGTGCAGTCACAAAAAAACGCTATGACAAAACTGGACCGCCCCAGGAAAGGAAGACCAAGAGTCACCTCTGCTGCTGAGAATACATTCATCAGAGTCCCCAGGCTCAGAAATCACAAGTTAACAGCAGCTCAGATTAGAGCCCAGATAGATGCCACACAGAGCTCCAGTAGCAGACACATCTCTACATGTTCAGAGGAGACTGTGTGAATCAGGCCTTTATGGTCAATCAGCTGCTAAGAAACCACGACTAAGGAAAAGCAACGAGCAGAAGAGATTTGTTTGGGCCAAGAAACACAAGGAGTGGACATTAGACCAGTGGAAATCTGTGCTGTGGTCTGATGAGTCCAAATCTGAGATCTTTGGTTCCACCCACCGTGTCTTTGTGTGACGCAGAAAAGGTGAACGGATGGTCTCCACATGCATGGTTCCCACTGTGAAGCATGGAGGAGGAGGTGTGATGGTGTGGGAGTGCTTTGGTGGTGACACCATTGCTGGGATTTTTTTCAAAATTGAAGGCACACTGAACCAGCATGGCTACCACAGCATCCTGCAGCGACATGCCATCTCATCCAGTTTGTGTTTAGTTGGACCATCATTTATTTTCCAACAGCACAATGAGCCCAAACACGCCTCCAGGCTGTGTGAGGGCTGTTTGACCAAGAAGGAGAGTGATGGAGTGCTGCACCAGACAGCCTGGCCTCCACAGTCACAGTGACCTAAACCCAATGGAGATGGTTTGGGATGAGATGGACCACAGAGTGAAGGCAAAAGGACCAACAGGTGCTCAGCATCTCTGGGAACTCCAAGACTTTTGGAAAACCATTTCTGGTGACGACCTCATGAAGCTCAGAGAGAGAATGCCAAGAGTGTGCAAAGCAGTAATCACAGCAAAGGGTAGATATTTTAAAGTATCTGAAATATAAAACATGTAAATATTCATAAAAATAATGAAAAACTATTAAATGAGAAGATGTCATTTCAGTCCGTGGTGCACCAAAATTACCGGTATATTTCTTAATACAGCTATAATTGTGCTAACTTTTGTGAATGTGTTTGTTTTTGCAGTAAACTGGATGAGGATAATCTCTACATGGCCTACGCAGACATCATGGCTAAGGTATCTGTTGCTGAGTACCAACAGTAAACACTTTTGAATTGAGACTCACATAGCTGGCTTAGCATAGACGGTGAAAAAAACCTGTTATTGTTCTGTGTGCTGTTTATGTCATAGACCAGGGCTGATGCTTTTGGGCTGATGGATTACTTGCAGGGCGCTGTACTGCCTAATCAAATCACTTATTGCAACTGGCACCTCCCCTACCTTCAGTGTAGAATAGTTTAGTGTGGCCTGAAAAGCTAAGAGAGGAAAAAGAAATTAAAAACAGATGCACCAAACTGTGGCAAATTAGCCAAATGTTAGCAGCTGCACTGTTAACAGTAGCACTAGCAGTTACTAGTAACTAGTCTTCTGGATGGTAGAGTTGTTGTTGGTTTAGGACACTGTTAATATATCACTGCTTAGTGATTGCAGTCCGAATTGGGTCTGCTGGGTATATTTCTTCAGACACTTCATGCTGTCAAGGCCGGGAGACCAGTACGTGGGCGTGAACATAAGTGCAGACACAATACAGAGCGGAAATAAGATTTCACAAGTTTTATTGAAATCACAGAATAAACTATGGTGAGACATGAATACGTGGCAGGGAAATCTCTGACGAGGAGTCTTGCAGGTTGCTCTGGAGGCGGGTAGCCGTCTGAGTGTTGAATGAGTGAGTTGGGTTCCAGCCTTGTATTCTAGTAATCCAGAGGAAGCAGCAGGCAGGAGGACAGGCAGGTGAGAGCAGTGAGTAATTTAAGTCGAGAGAAGCAAGTTGCAGAATGAAGCTGGGATTTGACTGTGGAGACCAGCGTCCAGAGGAAGGAGTAAGGTGGTGACTTGACGAGATTGCTAAAGGCACAAAAGAGATCAAGTACTTGGCATGAACAAAGAAACGAACTGGTGAAGAACTGATGGCAACACTGGTTTTAAATACTGTCTTGCTGAATGCCACAGATGGAAAACACGTGGAGAAGTGTAGGTGTTGAACCAGGGCTCCACCCCAAAAGGCAGATGCAGAGCGCAAGGCCAGGACAGAAAACCACTGAACGCTCACCTGGATCATGACATATATAAACACAAAGAATGGTGTCTTTAGCTTTAGGACCAACCAAGTTCCCCAAAATAAAAAAAACTGTTTGTGGTGAACAGTGTTGGGTAAGTTACTTTAAATTAGTAACTTAGTTACATTACTAGTTACTTCTATCAAAAGTAACTCAGTTACTTCAAGTTACTCATCCATTTTTATTAAATGTCATTGTCGCAATTCAAAATGGTACTCAGTAGTTTGTATGGCAGCCACATGTTTGTATGCCCACCTGACAGACATGCTCCTAATGAGAAGACGGATGGGGTCCTGGGGGATCTCCTGCCAGATCCGGACCAGGGTATCACTGAACTTCTGGAAAAGTTGAGGTGCAACCTGGTGATGTAGAATGGACTAAAACATAATGTCCTAGAGGTGTTTTATTGGATCTATGTCAGCCGAGCATGGGGGGCACTTAGTGGTATCAGGCATTGTCATTCCGAAGGAACTGCATGCATACTCGAGCCACATGAGGCCAGGCATTGTCAGGCACCAGGAGGAACCCAAGATCCAATGCATCACCATAGGGTCTGACAATGAGTCCAAGGATTTCATCCCATTACTTAATGGGAGTCAGGGTGCCATTACCTAGTCAGTTAGAGGTTTGTACGTCTGTCCATGGATATGCCTCCCCCAGACCAGTCATACTGAACGATGTTCTCCACAGCTTCTCTAGACCCTTTCACATCTGTCACATGTGCTCAGGGTGAATCTGCTATCATCTGTGAAAAGGATAGGGCACCAGTGGTGGACCATTCTGGTATTCTACGGCAAATGCCAGACAGGCTCTACAGTGCTGGGCAGTCAGCAGAGGGTTGACAAGAGGAAGCTATGTCCCCAGGCCACCATCATAAAGTCGTTTGTTGATTGTTGATCAGAGTAGAGCCGCTGCTCCTCCACATCGAAAGGAGCCAGTTGAGGTGGTTCGGGAATCTGACAAGGATGTCCCCTGGGCGCCTCCTGGGTGAGGTTTTCCGGGCATGTCCCACCGGGAGGAGGCCCCGGGGCAGACCCAGGACACGCTGGAGAGATTATATCTCTCGGCTGGCCTGGGAACGCCTTGGTGTTCCCCCGGATAAGCTGGAGGAGGTGGCTGGGGAGAGGGAGGTCTGGGCTTCTCTGCTTGGGCTGCTGCCCCCGGATAAGCGGAAGAAAATGGATGGATGGATGGATGGATGGATAGATGGATGGATGGATGGATGGGCCTGCTGCAGGTCATTTTGTAGAACTCTGGCAAGTTTCATCCTGTTCATCTTTGCACAAAGCAGCAGATACCGGCCCTCCCTATCATTCGTAACATCTGGTTTAAAAAAACAAAGATGGTGACACCGAAAACACTCAGTTTGATGCCTCAGTGCTTTGGAACTTCCCGTCGCTGATGTGGCTATATCTATCCTAAGTAAACAGTCTGTAGTTTGTATGCTTTTTTTTTTTACCTTTCTCCCTTCCTTCAGAGTTGCCATGATGAAGAGGATGACGATGGAGAAGTGAAGAGTTTTGAAGTAGGTGATCAATCGGTCTTGAATCTTCCACTAGTCTTTTTTAGCAGTTTCATTTTTAGCTGGTCTGCAATGATATGTGTCACCTTTCTAACAAAGGAAAAAGAGATGGAGAAGCAGAAGCTGTTGTATCAGCAGGCTCGGCTGCACGACCGTGGCGCTGCTGAGATGGTGCTCCAAACCATCAGTGCTAGTAAAGGTAAGTCTTGCCTATCGCCCCCTACTCTTTGCTGTAACTCAGCGGTGGCAAATATATTACGGCCCTTGTGATAGAACCAGGCTGTCCAATCCCTATGCCTGCTTACTCATTGATGTGTTAAACGTAATTTGTTCTGGATATGACTGTTTGGGAGCCTTCTCGATTTTTTAGTCGATTTTTTTCTGTACTTCTCACATTATAACAATATGTGAACTGTAACCGATAATAATCAGGATGTGTTAATACCTCTCTGACATTCTGGTTTAAAAATATGCTGTGCAAAAAAATATTAGTAAAATAATAAAAGTTTTTGTTTGTGTTAGAATTCAATTGTTCTTTGTTATAAACAAATTTAAAAAGCTAACAAATGCTAGTGAGTCATTTCAAGTGGGTGTTCCTCTCCTCCAGGTGAGATGGGTCCCATGGTGGCATCTACTCTGAAACTGGGCATAGCTATTCTCAATGGTGGGAACTCAACCGTACAGCAGGTAATGCTTCGCTACTTCACTGTTATTTATATTGACTGCTGGATTATAGCTATATTATCTATTTTCAAATGTTATATATACAAAGCATATTCAAAGTAACTGGTACAAGTGTGAAATATAATGCATCTATTCCACTGAAATGTAAAATTTTTCTCATAGATTTTTACCTCTCAGTTGTAAAAGGTTTTGTCATCACCCTGGGTGGACAGGCAACGTGGACACCTACGTTTGTGAATGAACTTGAGAACGATGCAACATAGAATTTTGAAATTGACACCATGGGTGTATCTGTTAAAGATATCAGATGAGTTCAAATCTCAGTAACCTTGGCTTCAATGTCAGGGTTCGGAGGTCAAATTTTATGAAAATCTTGAGAATGCAGCGACGTAAGGGCTGAAATTGATACTATGGTGTACTGCAACACACCTTTGTATTATGTTGCCCAGCAAGACACAGTGTTTTAAGATGCACTGTTTTTTATTTACAATTTAGCCTTACCGGGTTGTTATCACCAGATTTCTTACTGAAGGTGCCTCCTCATGCGCAGCCATCTGCTCTCAGTTCCTGTCCCTCCTCTAGGTCCTGGCACTGCTCCCTGAACCCACTGCACCACCCCTCCCCCGCAGCTGTGGCACAGTCCACGGCCCACCACATAGCCCTACAAATTCCCCTGGAGAGAAAATCAGCCCCGACTATGTGGGCCCTGGGCTGTGGATCACCTTGAAATTATAAGGCTGGCAAGCCAGATATGACTGGGTGATCTAGGCATTGACATCTTTCATGTGGTGGAGCCACTGCAGCGGGGCACGATCTGAACAGAGGGTAATTCGGCATCCCAGGAGGTAATAACGAAGAGAGTCCACCACCCGCTGGATCGCCAGGCACTGCCATGCTCTACCTGGTTTCTTGTTCTGAGAGTTTCCAACTGATGTAGACAGCGTGATGGTCGACCCCTCTTACTTGCTGGGATGAAACAGCGCCCAGCCCTCTGCTCAACGTGTCAGTCTGCAGAACACAAGGGATGCGGGCAGCTTGCAGTGGTTGTAGTTTTCTCCATTTGAGAATGCAACTGCCTGCCTCCCAGGTGGTACCCCAGATACTGTACCTCCCTCTGTCCAACCGCACACTTCTTCATGTTGGCCTTGTGCCCTGCCTGACTCAGGGACTCCAGGGCTGCAGGCCACCTGCTGCATATGATTCGATGTCACCATGGATGGTCCATGGATCCATGGATGATCATCCAGCTAGGCAGTGGCGTATGCAGCATGTGGACACAGCATCCTGTCTGCAAAGTGCTGGAAAGTGGCTGGGGCTCTGAACAAGCCAAATGGAAGTGTGACCATTTGGTACAATCTGTATGGACTGGAGAAGGCCATTTTTTATCCAGAGACAAGTCTGCCAGTAGCTCTTGATTAATAATAATAATAATAATGGATTGCATTTATATAGCTCTTTTCAAGGCACCCAAAGCGCTTTACAATTCCACTATTCATTCACTCTCACATTCACACACTGGTGGAGGCAGCTACAGTTGTAGCCACAGCTGCCCTGGGGCAGACTGACAGAAGCGAGGCTGCCATATCACGCCATCGGCCCCTCTGGCCAACACCAGTAGGCGGTAGGTGAAGTGTCTTGCCCAAGGACACAACGACCGAGACTGTCTGAGCCGGGGCTCGAACCGGCAACCTTCCGGTTACAAGACGAACTGCCAACTCTTGAGCCACGATCGCCCCAAAATTTAATCCAGCATAATGATAAAACGAGCAGTACCTAATCAATCCATAACCTTGTACCTGAGGCATGGGGTAAGCGTCAAACTGTGACACCTCCTTCACCTTGTGGTAGTCCACGCAGAACAATACAGACCCAGCTTTCTACACCACAAAAACTATGGGGCTACACCAGATGTTTTGTGACTCTTCTATCACCCCTATCTCCAGGATAACAGCCAATTCTTTCTGAGTAATTTGTCTTTTCTGCTTAGGCAATCTATAAGGGTGTGAATGCACTGAGACCCCAATGCACATCTCAAAATGGTACTCTGTGAGAGTGGTGTGACCATGCAGGGGATAGCCTGCAACCCTGTCCGACTGCACCTTTTCATAGTCAACATCCCACACTCACTCTGTGACCAATAGTTCTTGCCGCTTGGCAGGTAATTTTGAGATGGATAAAGGGAGCAATACAAGTACTTTAACTCCCAGTGAAAATTGTCTCAGCCAAGCTCCCCAATTGTACAGGTGAATGGCCTGGTAAATGGCCTGTATTTGTATAGCGCTTTACTAGTCCCTAAAAAAATGAGAGTCTAGCCTGCAATCTCTATTTCGCTCATCCTAATGAATGCACTTAGAAATTATAGACTTTCCAGTGTAGTTCAACCGCTCTACCAACCCGTCATTCTGAGGGTGATGGATGCTTGGCCAAACATATTTGATGGACAGTAATTAAACAGTTCTTTTAGCGTACAAGACATGAAGCCCTGGTCAATCAGTGTCTCTTCCAGGATGCCACTACTTCAGAATATCTGTTGCATAAGCCACCAAAAGTAATACAAAGTGATACCCTCATGCACTATGGTGAAATGGCCAGATGAGATCCATGCCAATGCACTTAAATGGACCCTCCATTAGTGGTAATGAGTACAACATCCTGGGCTGGATGCACACCACAGGCGCACATCCCCTCAAATGCCAAAAAAAACCCCAAACCAGGCCATGATTTGTTCCCTTTTTTTATTGCATGTGACCAGTAATTGGGTTATAATGAGCTGCCTGTAAGATCATTTCTCAATGGCTTTTCTGCACCATCAACTGGGTGTGCCTGCATGGAGCCCGAGTCCACCATAGCCCGGTCTGTACCCACTTGGCACCTTACCAGAGTACTGTATACTCCTGGACCAGAGGAAGTCACTGGAGGGCCAGTGACATGGAACACTCGCCCCATCTCCATCAGCGGGCACTCCCAGTGGACATGTCCCAGCCGCAACTCCAGCACTCCTGCCCCAACAAATGTGCTGCTGTCGTTGAGGGAAGCAAGAGAACGCACACAGGGAGAAGCGTCATTACATGTTGGTGCCATTAAATGTTGGCAGCCAGTGCACTACAGCTGCTGGCTACAGTGGGACGTCACGGGGTCTCCTCCTCCGGGCCCGGACAAGCCAACTTGTTGCCAGCTGCGGCTGCCACACCAGCTCCTGTGGCGCCAGGTGATCCTCAGCCAGTATCACATGAAAATGGACCCCGTTCCACTTTTTCCACTGTGAGCCACCTCGTGAACTTCTCCAATGTTAGCATATTCAGCAGCCTTTCCCCTTCATTGGGCCAGTCTGCAGGCACCTGGCCACCGCCTTATGGAGCCACCTGGCATAGGCAAATGGCCAATCCCTCAGCTCCATCCAGAACCAACAGGAGTGGTCTTAGGGTGGTGAAGCAGGTCTAGGATCACTCAATGGACATCAGGAAAGTAAGTTTTTGCTACAACCAGAAGGCTAAGAGCTGCCATCTGGGCCTCCCTGATGATCTCCAACTCTGTTGGCCAGTCTCCCGTCGCACTGCCCTCTAAACCAACTGCACCACCCCTCCCCTGCAACTGAGCCACAGACCCCACCCTTCCACACAGATCTACTAAAAATCTCATACGAGTCTGAACCTCATTGACCTTGACCTGAAGGTCAAGGTTAGAGGTCAAGTTTTCTGAAAGTCTTGTGAATGTGATAATTTGAGAAGTAAGTCATCCAGGACTTTGACACTGATAACATAGGAGTAGTAAAAATCTCGGACAAGTTGGAATCTCAGTGTCCTTGACCTCAAAGTTAGAAGTCAGGGATCAGGTTTTTGGAAAACCTTGCGAATCCGATAACTTGAGAAGAAGGGGATGTAAGATTTTGAAATACATACTGTAGGTGTATCTACTAGGAGGCTGAGGGGTACCACCACCAGTATTTTTATTTTAATGACAGATGTAGACTGTTTTTTGTCAAATCTGAGTAAACTCCAGTATCTTATTGTGCTTTCACTGTGTCATCTTTTAACAGAAAATGTTAGATTATCTGAAGGACAAGAAGGACGTGGGCTTCTTTCAGAGTCTGGCTGGTCTCATGCAGTCATGCAGGTATAAATAAGATTTCCTTTTCAGGGCTGAAGCAAGTATTTGTTGTCATGATGTAGAGGGTCTAACTCTTTGTTGTGTTATGTGAAAAAAAGAGAGATGTGATAAAAGTAGTTTTCCATGCACCAAGACATCTCCACTGCCTTGTATACTGCGTTATGCCATCTTGAGCAGTAGTGAAGATATGTAAGGATACTCTTTGTAAACTTAGATTCAGCTTTCACTACTGTCGATCTGGTCACCAAACCTACTGGCTTACAACTTTCACACCTGTCTACCACAGGATCAGTGACCTTCTGACTAATCGCATCCAGATGGTTAGATTAGGCCCCTGCTTCTCTTTCACTGTCACATTGAACACCAGCATTATTAAGCTGTGTGTTGAACCTCCTTTTACATCCTCTCTACCCTCTGCATCCCAATCAATTTTCCACACACCACAACTAAGTTTGATGATGAGAAGACTCTGGTTGGCACATCTCAGAAGAAGATGTGACAGCCTTTGTAGATGAAGCCCCAGGATGGGATACAGAGAACAACCCTTAGCTCTACCAAAACCAAAGAACTCATGATAGATTACTGGAGGCACAACAAATATCATAACCCAATACACATTGATGGAGACTGTGTGGCAAAGGTTCCTGTCTTCGAGTTTCTTGGTATACAAGCTTCAGAAAATCACTCCTGGTCCAGAGACTGCACTTATCAAGGCACAGCAGAGATTACACTTCTTGAGAAACTCCCCCTTCATTGCCATTTTGCATCTCTGTAAGATGTGCTGACAGCTCAGTGGCAGACAGAAAATCCCTTCAGAGGATCTTAAAGTCTTCCCAGAAACTAGCTGTACTCTAAACTCGCTTCTTTGGGGAAACTTTCAGCTCTCACTGCCTTAGCAGAGAAGAAAACATGATTCCAATTTGCACATTACCTGTTGAAGTTCCTGCACTTTGGCAGACCATTCAGGTCCCTGTAATCATGAACAAACAGATTTATGAACTGCTTCTGTTCCAGAACCATACTGGAACTGAACTCTGCCAAACACTTATCTTGACTGACTGCCCAGCAAAACAGTAGTTACCTTTGCATTACAAGTACATGCTTCACTCTACCGTAGTGCAGTAATTCATATTGTATTAAATTCTAGTTATTGTGTTCTCTTGTACTGTTGTGTGTTATATTTCATATCATTATTTCTGTTATATTTGCCAGCACCTTCTGCAAATTTGGTTGTACTTTGTGTATTAATGTATGTTATTAATCTGATCTAGAGGGTAACTTTGTGTGCTCAGCGCTTTTGTTTTTCAGGAAATGGCGAACTGTACAAACTCTTTTAGCAGGGTTTAAATTATTATTGTTTATATGTTGAGGTTGTTGTCATTTTGGCTACAAAAGTTTTACTTGGTTCTATTTGCTGACAATATTCCTAGGAAGGTAGTAAAAGGCACAGTTGTAGCAGAGAAAAAAAAAAGCCACCAAACAACTCAAATAAACCAGATGTCAATTTACGAAGAGTGTATGTCAGCCTGACTGAGCCAATGTACAGACCATACGCACATAAAGGAGATGGACAATGGGGCATTCAAGATAACAATGAAATAAAAACATTGAAAACCACATGAGAGGCCAATATTCAACATAAACATGGAATAAAACTGCTGGTCAGAGACTTGCACATATGGGATAAATCCACGGAAAAGGAAAACACTCATCAAACAAGGGCAAGACAAAAACATGAATAGAGCAGAAATGTGATGGATGTAGTGATTCACACTATATTTGTCTTTGTTTTAGTGTTCTGGATCTAAATGCATTTGAGAGGCAAAATAAAGCAGAGGGACTGGGAATGGTGACAGAGGAAGGATCAGGTAAGATTCCCCATGTTTATACCTTTTGGGCTAATTTTGAAAAAATACAGAAACGAAAACCAAAATTTATGAAACATCTCTTTTTCCGGGATGGAGTTTGACGACCTTAACTTTCTACTTATTGAAAGCATAGAGAATGTTAATATTAAAATACTTAACTTATCTAGGTCTAGTTAAAATATTTAATTAACCTAAAGATGGTCAGTTTAAAGCTGCTTTTAAAACAACACAATATTCTGAAATAACCTTCAACACTGTAGAAACATTAAGATTGTAGAGAGCCACCATTTATTTTTCACATTGCTCGTTATAATCAATAAAAAGGTTTTTTGTTTTTTTTCCTGTGTAAATGAGGTGGTAATTCAGTGTTGCTGGTTTGCGTGCATTATCAAGTATGATTTTCTGATGTACAAGTGTGCTGATGATTTGTCTTGTACATCTCTTGTTTGTAAACATTACAAAGACTTTTCAAACTATAAAAATATGTCGCCACTCTTCCCAACTCCATGAAAAAAGTACAGTATTCCTCTTAGTTTGATTAGTAGTATAGTAGTCAACACATTAAAAAATATAATTTGATTATCTAAATATAAAAATGTATATTAGTGTTACTGGCAGTGTATTATACAGTGTTTCACCTTGTACAGTGCTCCTATCCCTGAAGACTACATTAGGAAACGATAAGAAAGCTAGATTTCAGGCTACGTTGAAGACTAAAAGTCATACCAAATGTTGACTTTTCAAAATGATTAACACTGTACAAACTGTTTTTGCCTGTCTTTGTCCCTCAGGACTTTTACATAGTACTGTAAATGCATATCATTGATGACAAAAGCAAATGAAAAAGGTTCTGGTGGTATATTTTTATATATTTTAGGTTTTATTTTAATACATATTTTTTTTATTCCACATGACGAAAAAAGAGCTCTTTTCCCTATATGTAATCTTTTCCTTTGTTTCTTACTTTCTTTCTTACTTTCTTTCTCTGTTTCTTTCTTCCCCCTGTTTTCCTGTTCTTATTTTGGTTTACTGCACTTTCTTTCCTCCCTCAGTCATCACTCATGAGCGTGGTAATTATGCCTTCTGCCATTTTCTTGTGTGTTGGTTGGCCTCTCTCGCTCTCTCTCTCACACATACACACACACATGCACGCACGCACACACACATGTTGTGTCAGTTCTGTCCAGGTCCTGAGTGTGGACCTCTAAGGATGTCCTCGACCTGCTCAGTGCTTGAAGCAACTTTTTTTGCTTCAACTATTCTAGAGGTAGCCAGTTATTACCAAAGTCTTCTTGGTGCTTTTTATAATACCTCTGGGTCTGTGACTGATCTTTGTAGAAGATCTGTATTGAAGATACATAAATATTACTCCCCTTGTAATTTTAAGGTAAAATGTATCTTGTCATTCTTTTTAACAATAAGCAAACTCATTATGATTCTTTGATGAAGAGTTTTAGAATTAAAAAATAAATAAATAAATTTTAAAATAAAAGAAAATCAAGACAAGGCGGAAGTGGTGGAATCACAGTCTTCCTGCCACAACCTGCTGACCTATGGCTCCCCCTCATGATTTGTACAGTGTCTGGCACATTGTGAAAATTAGAAAATGACTAGTAGTCCCCCCAGCACAGCACACCTCCATCTGCCACCCACACCCCGAATCTTACAGTTAAACTTATGTCAGCTGATTGTTGTGTCTCAGTACTGGAGATTGTATTGTGCTGGTTGTTAATTGTTGTGAATTGTACAACTCCCCTCTGTGTTCTCAGCCACAGTTTCTGTCTGTTTCTGGCATTCAGGGCTGCAATGAATAGATTGAATATGTCTAACCAGATACCAAATAAAATTGTAGACTAGACCTCTATTAAAGTTGCACACATTAAGATTTTAGAATAAGGTATTGTATGCCTAGTGAAAGGTGTCACGGGTCATCATAAACCTACAGACTGTTATCAGTAATTTAACACAAACAATGCCGCTGCTTTCAGCTCAACATGTGTTAAAGCATCGTTCAGCTCCCTGCTTTGGTCTGCAGCTTTCCAGTTTGGGTTTTAAACATTAACATTCACCAGGTCACCCAGCACTTAGGGATAGGGTTAATTTCATTTTAGTCATGTGGTAAACAAACCTTTCAATTCTCTTACTTGTTTTTTTAACCTCACAGTTCTGATATAATATTTTAAAAAGGTTACATGTATATAGTTGTTAAAAAGAAAGTACGCCCCCTTTGAATGCAAAGATCATAATTGTCCTTATCAGGTTCTAAAATGATTAAATGCAACCTCAGATGAACAACACATGGCATATTGAATGATGTCATTTATTTAACACACTTTGAGACAAAATGCAGAAGCAGCGTGTGATTATTGGATCTGCAATAACTGACAAGAAATAACCAGAAAAGTCCAGCCATGGCAATTCAATCAGAATGGATTCTGGACTTTGACTGGGCCATTGCAAAACCTTGATAGTTTTGTTTTTTAGCTGTTCTCTTGTAGATTTGCTAATGTACTTTACTCATTAACCCGTTGCATTGGCCCTGTTTGGGCTGTCGAACAGAAGGCCTCCCAAATATTTGACTCGAGAATAGTGGTATACAGAGGAGTTCATGTTGTCTGCAAGGTGCGCTGGTCCTGTGGCTGCTAAACAAGCCCCTTCACCACTGTGCCTATAGTAGTTGGTATGAAGCGTTTGTGTCGATATGTTGTTTGGTTTCGCCAGGTGTGCATTATGGACTGACATCTCCAGTTTGGCCTTGCATGCCTTAAAAACATTCGGCCTCATTTACAACAGTGTGTATTCAGAAATCAGTGATTCATGAATCTTTTGTGCCTGAATTTGTTTGTACTATATGAACATCCACTCCTTAAAAAATTGGCAACTATTTTGAACGTTTCCCACTTGCGAATAGTCTCTGTCACCGCTGTTTCCACTGATGTTTTCTCTTTGGCACTGTGTTAATACAGATATGAAAGCTCCCAACAAACAAACTGCCAAAACTTCAGCTTTTGTAGTCATATTTGACAATGATCAGTTAATAAATTACACTGCCTTAGCAGCACCTGGCTGCTAATTACCCTTAATCCTAAAGATGCTCTTAGTTCTGACATAAATTTACTGTGGTGTATCACATCGTTGAAAAGCTGAGTTTGATTTCTCTAGCCAAAACCAGGCCTTACTACTGTCACACCTGTTTCCAATCAAGAAATCACATAAATAAGACCTCCCTGACAAAGTAGAGTACACCAAAAGATCCTCAAAACCAGATATCATGCTGCCATCCAAGGAAATTTAGGAACAGGTGACAAAAAAAGTAATTAAGATCTCTCAGTCTGGAAAAGGAAAAGCCATTTCTTAAACCTGTAGGACTCGAACGAACCACAGTGAGAGCCATTATCGACAGATAGCGAAAACAAGGAACAGTGGCAAACCTTCTCAGGAGTGACCAGCCGACCAAAGTTAACCCAAGACCGCAGCAACAACTCATCTAAGAGGTGACAAAGACCCCAGAACAACATCCAAAGAGCTGTAGGCCTCATTTGCCTCAGTTTGTGTTCATGACTCCATCATAAGAAAGAGACTGGGCAAAAATGGCCTGCATGGCAGAGTTCCAAGACAAAACCCACTGCTGGTAAAAGGAACATAAAGGCTTGTCTCAGTTTTGCCTGAAAACATCTTGATGATTCCCAAGACCTTTGGGAAAATAGTCTGGGGACTGACTGATGAGACAAAAGTTTAACTTTTTAGAAGGTGTGTGTCCCGTTAGATCTGGTGTAAAAGTAACACAGCATTTCAGAAAAGAAAATCATACCAACAGTAAAATATGGTGATGGTAGTGTGATGTTCCAGGGCTGTTTTGCTGCCTCAGGACGGAAGACTTGCTGTGTAAATGGAACCATGAATTCTGTTGTCTACCAAAACATCCTGAAGGAGAATGTCCGGACATATGTTTGTGTCCCCAAGCTGAAGTGCACTTGGGTTCTGCAGCATGACAATGATCCAAAATACACCAGCAAGTCCACCTCTTAATACTTACAAAGTGCCTTAATGAAAGTCCTGACCTGAATTCCACTGAGATGCAGTGGCTCATTGCCAGTTTGATAATCTGAAACATCTAAATGTGAAAAACGTATTAAAAATAGGAGCTCAAGAAGGGGGCAAACAGTTCTTCACACCACTGTATATCCGTGATCTCATTCTTATAGTCACTACCCATAGCTCATGATCATAGGTGAGGGTAGGGATGTAGATCGACCAGTAAGTTCACAAAAGAAATATAGACTGGCTGGGCAAACTCCCACTCACTCTGAAATATCCGTAGGAGGATGAAGAGCTGGTCCAGTGTTCCACGACCAGTACGAAAACAGCACTGTTCCTCCTGTATCCGAGGTTTGACCAATTAATTAACTTTCCACTACACTACTATAGACCTTCCCAGAGAGGCTGAGGAGTGTGATCCCCCTGTGGTTGAAGTACACACTCTAGCCCACCTTCTTAAAGCCCCCAGAGGCACATCTGCAGATTTCCATGCAATGCATCAACCAGGACAACTCAGGGCCTTTAGGAATTTAGGATTCCTAACCACTTTGAGGCAGTCTTTTTCCATGGCCTCACTGAACTCCTCCCACACATAAGATTTTGCTTCATCTATCACCCGAGCACAAAAACAGCTGAAAGGTATGTGGCTCTGCTGGTACCTGTCAGCTGCTTCCAAAGTCCCTAAGGCTACACAAGCCCTGTAGGACTTCTTCAGCTTGATCGCTCCCTTCATCTCCAGCACCCACCATCTGGTTTGGGGATTACCATCATGACAGGTACCAACCACCTTGCCCCTTTCAGCATGCCCAACAATGGAGGTTGTTGAGCAACCTCCAACAACCTCCAACAGCATTCCTTCGTCCCTCGGAAGGCTGGAGGTGAGAGTCGAAGATCTCATGAACCAGAGCTTCTGGCAGGTGTTTTCAGCACACCTTCACAATTCTGTCCAGCATCCTTCGCCGCCACCTGATTAAACCCACCGCCAGGTGATGATCAGTTGACAGCTGAGCTCCTCACTTCACCTGATTTTCCAGAACATACAGCCACAGATCTGATGATAGGGTCGCAAAATCAATCACGGACCAGTGGACCTGATCATTGAAGTTTCCCAGTAGGACATCTGAGTCACCAGATGAAGCACCCCACCCAGTGACTCCAAGAAGGCTGGGTACTCTGAACTGTTGTTTGTGCTTATGCGCCAAACGACAGAACCCATTCCCTGACCTGAAGGCACAGTGAAACAACCCTCTCCTCCACCAGCCAAAACCACAATGTACAGGCACAATGTAAATAATGAAACAGTACGTCTTGTGTTGTTGTTCATCTTAAGATGGATTTCACTAATTTTAAGACCTGATAAGGTTTTTTTTTATGACCTAATTATATAAAGCCTTCAAATTGAAAGGGGATGTACTTTCTTCTTCATGACTATACACACAGAGATACTCACACATTATATATGTATATATATGCACTGCTTAAAGTTAAAGGAACACTTTGAAAACATTGGATCCCAATGGGGTAAAAACCATGCTAGATATCTACTAATCTACTAATATGAACTGGGTAATGTGTTGGCAATGAAAGGACATTCATTGGAAATGAAACCAATGAAATCAGAGTGAAAAAATAATGTGCGCAGGTTAGTCCATTTTGCTGACATTTCCTTGCAGCAACTCAAACTTGGTAGTTTGTGTGCCCCCCACATGCTTGTATGTATGCCTAACAACATTAGGACATGTTCCTAATGAGATTAAGCACAGTGTCCTGGGGGATCTCCTCCCAGATCAAGACCAGGCCATCATTGAGCTCCTGGGCCGTTGGAGGTGCAATCTAACAAGGTTGGATGGACTGAAAGTAGTACATAGTACAAGTACCTGAGGTATACTGTTGGATTAGGTCTGGTGAACATAGGGGCCTGACTAGTCAGTGGTATCACTTCTTTCATCCTCCAGGAACTGCTTGCATACTCTCACCACATGAGGCCATTGTCATGCACCAGGACCCACTGAACGACCATAGCGTCTGACAGGGCCTGACTTCCAATAGGTATCATCCCGATACCTGTTGGCAGTCAGGGTGCTATAGAGATTGAAAATGTGACGTCATTCAGGGGGTAAAACCGCAAAGGATTCTGGGAACACGTGGCAAGCGGTACTAGCGCACGCAGGCTTTCAATTGAAATCAGTTACACAGCGATAAAAAGAAACGCAAAAAATGTCAAGAAGCTGTTGTATTATTAACTGCAATAGCCGGTCGCATGACAGCCACGGGAAGCCGACGGGTAAAGAGATCGGTTGTTATCGGATGACGTCGTTGAAGAGAAATTGTTTGAGCCATGTTTCCGAAGTAACAAAGAGGCGACGGATGGCCTGGATTGCAGCCATTCGAAGACCAAATATAACGTCCCAGAACACTCCAGCTCACATGTTAGTCTGCTCCAAGCATTTCCACAAAGGTCAGTGTTTTGTAGTAGTTAATACGTCATTTTTCATAACATAATTGGTGATATAGGTTACAAGCAAGTCTGGCGCTGAACAGAAATCATCGCGCTATGCTCCTTTGTTGATTGTGCATAAATAGTGAATTGTCCTGACAGAATATTGCGTTTCGCTTCTGTTATTACCATGGTACATTGACAAAAACATATACTTTTATTCACAGGGTAAAACAGGTTTTTTTGTATCACTAATAGCCCAGTACGATTACAGCATACAATATTATTGTCACTGCTACATTTCTGTAATGCGTACCAGAAATTATTTCCACTACTAATTAATTACCGTTGAGCTCAAAGGTCCTATTAATAAACGGTTAACGAATGTGTATTTATGAAGACGATTTGTGAGACTGGTAAACTTACCTTTGTTCGTACGATGGTCTTTCGTTCTACACGGTGCATTTCAAGGTCCTGCACCCATCCGTCGGTAAACTGTACCTGGGCTTGTTGCAGTGACCTGAAGTTACTAAAAACTTCATGAGTGTATGCACTCACTCCAAGAACCGTATAATTATAAATTTGAGCGTGGTGAAAGTTGGGCAGCACGCTAACGTCTAACCGGAGAATGAACGTTTTGCGGTGCTGCAAATGCTTGCGTTTGATGCATTGCTTTGATTGTTTTGCCACTAGTACCCGGCATGCAATGCGCGAAAGTCACGTGGTCTGTCAATCTCTATTGCCTATCCTGTTGGTCTGTGTGTTTGTCCATCAATATGCCTTCTCAGACTATCACTGACCCATCACTAAACCATTCATGCTGATGTTACAGGCAGCATAACGTTCTCCACTGCGTCTCCAGACCCGTTCACGTCTGTCACACGTGTCAAGGT